>NC_090769.1:45302505-45330005 GCF_036898095.1 Palaemon carinicauda | reverse complement strand
AGGGAGAAGTAAGAAGATGATTACTATGGAAACAAAGCTGGAGATAATAAAGAAATACGAAGAAGGCATGCGCATCGTTACCCTCGCTAGTATGTATGGCCGTAACCAGTCTATAATTGGTATAATTATCAAGAAGAAGGAAGCCATTAAAGCAAGTAAGTCTTCTAAAGGCATGACTGTCCTTGCCAGTGGAAGGACCTTAATCAACGACGAGATGGAGAGACTCCTTTTACTATGGATTAAAGAGAAGGAAATCGCTGGTGATACACTCACGCAATCGGTAATTTCGCACAAGGCGAGCGCCATCTTCGCCAATCTCGTGGAAGCCCAGAGAGACGGCGGAGACGAAGGAACGTCACAGCAAGCCCCCCAAGAGTTCAAGGCTTCTCATGGGTGGTTTTAGGAAGAGGACTAGTATTCACTCAGTCGTCGGCCATGGAGAGGCGGCCAGTTCTGATAAGAAAGCAGCAAAAGAATTCCTCAAGAAGTTTGAGAAATTAATTTCCAGAGAAGGCTACATTCCTCAGCAAGTGTTTAACTGTGATGAAACTGGCCTTTTCTGGAAGGAAATGCCCCGCCGTACATATATCACAGCTGAAGAAAAGACACTTCCTGGCCATAAACCGATGAAGACTTAAGCTCTCTTTTTGTGCAAATGCCAGTGGGGACTTAAAAATTAAGCCCCTACTGGTATACCACTCAGAGAATCCTAGTGCCTTCAAGGCACAAAATATCATGAAGGAGAGGCTCTCGGTATTTTGGAAGTCTAATGGCAAGGCTTGGGTCACGAGGACCATATTTGTTAAGTGGATAAACATCTGCTTCGGTCCTGCTGTCAAGAAATTTTTAGAAGAAAACAATCTTCCTCTCAAATGTCTCCTGGTACTGGACAATACCCCTGCTCACCCTCCTGGCCTCAAGGACATCATTCATCCTGACTTCTCCTTCATCAAGGTTCTCTATCTGCCACCAAACACCACCCCTCTCCTCCAGCCTATGGACCAGCAAGTGATTTCCAACTTTAAGAAGCTTTACACAAAGCATCTGTTTAAAAGATGCTTTGAAGTCACCGAAAGCACTCAACTCACCCTCCATGAATTTTGGAATGGGCATTTTGACATCGTTCAATGCCTGAAGAGGATCGACAAAGCTTGGAGTGAGGTTTCACGGCGCACCTTGAACTTCTCATGGAAGAAAGTGTGGCCAGTTGTTGTGGCAGAACGAGACTTCGAAGGTTTCAATCCCTCAACCGAAGACGAGGCCATTGATGATCCTGCCCCTGAGGGTGATGTTGAGGAAATAATTTCAATCGGAAGGTTCATGGGGCTTGTTGTCAATGAGGCTGACGTCCATAACCTTATCGAGGAGCTCAGGGAGGAGCTTACGACTGAAGACTTCAAGGAGTTGGAGGCAATACAGTTGACCATCATTCAAGAAGAGCACAGCTCTAGTGGTGGCGGGGACAGGGGGGGGGGGGGAACTGAAGAAACGACATCGGCAAAAATAAGGGAAGCTATCGGTATGAAAACCTTACGAGTTTCATTGAAAAAAAAAAACACCCAGAAAAACTTCACACAGGTCGTCTTATGGAGAGTGTTAATGACAAGTGTAAGGGTCATTTTAGAAATATGTTGAGTCGTCAGAAACAGGCTCCTTTGGATAGATATTTCTCCAAAAGAGAAGTGTCAAAAAGCAAAGATGATAATAGTGATTTTATTAAAAAAGCTAAAAAAAAGAGTAATTTTTGAAGTTCTAAAAAAAAAAAAACCATAAAAAAATTTCAAAAGACAAAAGTAATAAAAAAAGCATTTTTAATTTTAAGTGTTTAATAATAAGAATAAATTTATTATTAAGTGTACATAACATAATTAGCATTGATATGTTTTTTTATCTACCGACTCCTCCCCCTCTGCCTCCACCCACTACCAGCTAGAGTCACTTCACTCCAAAGGTAAATAAAATTTAATTTTTCCTTTACATTACACTACAGTATATAATTTTTATTTATACCTGTAATGTTATTTAATTACTGTGTATACTGTACAGTACATGTATATTATAAATAAGTATACTGTAGTACAGTGCTTACTATCCTATTTTGTTACGTACTAATTTTCAATGATTTTACCTGGGGTTTTGCACACATTAGCTACTCTATTGTCCGCTATACGAAATTTTCACCATGCGATACCAACTCCGGAACGGATTAATGTCGTATGGCGGGGACCTACTGTATATATGTGTGTGTGTGTGTATATATATATATATATATATATATATATATATATATATATATATATATATATATATATATATATATATATATATATATATATATATATATATATATATATACATATATATATATATATATAGCTAAGTGGTATTTTCACTGTCATACAAGTATTCTGACCAGGGTTCGAAACCCGGACGGTCAGATACTATAGTCGTTGAGGGATTTTGCCTCAGGCTCTGATCCCGAGGTCATTTAAGGAATTCAGACTTTAATGTATTAAAAGATATGCCTTATGTGAAATATGAAAAACACATCTAAATGTGCAAAATTTATCATATATATATATATATATATATATATATATATATATATATATATATATATATATATATGTATATTTATGTATGTGTACTGTATATATATATATATATATATATATATATATATATATATATATATATATATATATATATATATATGTATATACATATATATACATACATATATATATATATACATATACGTGTATACATACATACATACATATATATATATATATATATATATATATATATATATATATATATATATATATATATATATATATGAATATATAAATACATGAAAGTGTGTATATATATATATATATATATATATATATATATATATATATATATATATATATATAGATATACATATATATATATATGAATATATATATATATATATATATATATATATATATATATATATATATACATGCGTAAAAATCACAGGAAAACGTGATGCTCAGATGCAGAAGAGCCACAGGGAAAAATGAAATTACGAAATATACGATTAAGTCTTGACTAGTTTCGTGATACTTCTTCAGAGGACTGATTTATTGAGAGGTTTCTTTACATTTTATAGGGAAAGTAAACTCACGAACATACATATAGAGGCTTACAGACCAATGACACTCCCATACCTGCTACCTGGGCTGTGGTCAGGTGTTTACTGGTCGGAGATCCAACCTCATTAGACACCTGCCAAAAAGGGTCATTTCTGGTGACAGGTAAATTCCTGTTTTTGACTTTCAATACAGTTTATTTATATGAATAACGGTAGCCTTATCTATATAAATACATAAGCAAAACTAAATGTATATATAAAACACATCTATATATAAAAAGACATATACATACGTATACACATACAGGCATTCATACACAAACATGCATAATATATTTCCTTATTTCCTTTCCTCACTGGGCTATTTTTCCCTGTTGGAGCCCTTGGGCTTATAACATCTTGCTTTTCCAACTAGGTTTGTAGCTTGGCTAGTAATAATAATAATAATAATAATAATAATAATAATAATAATCTTTTCTGAAGAAGTGTTTTAATTGTTTCATTCTACCTTGTTTTGAGTATTGTCCTCTTTTCTGGTCTTCAGCTGCTGATTCTCATCTTAATTTGTTGGACAGAAACTTACAGTCCATTAAATTTCTTATTTCTGATCTAGATATTAATCTTTGGCACCGTCGTTCAATTAGTTCATTATGCATGTTGCATAAGATTTTCCATAACTCTGACTATCCTTTACATTCAGATCTCCCTGGACAATTCTATCCTGTTCGTAATACTAGGCAGGCAGTTAATTCTAATAGCCAGCCATACATACACACACACACACACACACACGCACACACACACACACACACACACACACACATATATATATATATATATATATATATATATATATATATATATATATATATATATATATATACAGTATACACACACAGTTATGCGTCTTGATACAAAATTAATTGGTTCCGGAGTGGCTTTCGTGTCGTGATTTTTCCGTAACATGAGTCACGTTTATATGTAAATCGGCTTATAAAAACATCACATTAAATTTTATAATAAAGTATAACCACAGTGAAATACAGTCAAATTCATGAAATTATTCAATATACCTAACCTAACTTTTAATATCTTTAAATGAAGTATTCATTGGAACATAATTCAATAATGAATTGAAAATCATACAATACATACAATCCAATACTGTACATATATGAAATGTTCAGTACTGTATATGCTGTACTGTTATTATAATTACCCTTTTTATGGAAAGGTACATTTTTTATCATGCATAAACAACCTGTGTTCTTCAACTTGCTCATATTTTTAACAATTAATTATTTTATTGTTCAATTGATAATTGGTGATATGTCAATAAGAAACTTACTTTTTTTCTACACACTCATATGTTTCAGCTATTTAATTGTAATACAAGCAATATTCATGGATGTTAATATGTATGTGAACTTACTTTGTAAAATGAATAAAGTTCAATTGTTCAGTAAATAGTTTTTTAACTGTTATTTATTAACTGAAATGAAAGAAAAATATATCTCTAATGTTTTGATTAGCATAGTAGTATTTGCATACAATACAGTTCTGTTTATTGTATAGTTTTAATTTAAAGATGTTCTTATTGATATTAAATTAATAGTAAATAAATAATCATGACTAAAGGAAAGAAAATATCTTACGATCTGTTATTTATTTACTGGAATGAAAGAAAAGTATATCGCTAATGTATTTGATATGCGTAGTAGCATTGTGCGTATGTACATACAATGCAGATCTGTTCATTGTTTTTGTTTATTTAGAAATGTTCCTATTGGTAGAAAATGAATTTTCAATAGATAATCATGATATTTAAAGGAAAAAATATGCTACGATCTGTTATTTATTTACCAAAATTAAAGAAAGATATATTGCTAATGTTTTGATATGTGTTATAGCATGGTGTGTACGTACATACACACAATACAGTACTGTTCATTGTGTTTTTAACTTAAAAATGTACTGATTAAAATAAGATAGGAGAGCAGGATCTTACGGCAGTAACTAGCATCAAGTTAGGGAGATAACCAATGGAAGAGCAGGATGATGGTGGTGAGATTACAGTGTTGCTGTGTGCGAATTTTAAAGTTATTTTCAGCACCGAACAAATCTCATTTCGTATCATGAAACATAACATATACACACACACACACAAACACACACACACACACACACACACACACATATATATATATATATATATATATATATATATATATATATATATATATATATATATATATATATATATATATATATATATGTATGTATATATATATATATTCAGCCAAGGCCACAGGAAAAATAAAAGAAGGCGTACCGAGCGCTTTCGTGTTATTTCAACACATTTTCGAGGTACAATGCTAAAAACACAGAGAACATCTAACAAAGTAAACAATAAAAAACTTAAATTGAAAACAAGTATTTGAAGCCCGGTTAAAACTAGTACAGCAGATACAGAACAGTTCAACAGGTGATTAAAAAGAAACAATCTTACAAATCTCGTTAACAACTAACGGGTCCAGTTTGTACATACCTTGGCTTACAGTCATTAAGTCACTGTGATATTTGATAAAAGCAGATTCAATTATATTTCTACGAGTTATATCATTACAATATAAAACAACTTTTGCCCCCTCCCAATGAATCATGTGATTAAAATTATTAATGTGTAAAAACAAAGCATTCGAGATTTGTCCCGTTCTCACACTATATTTGTGTTGTTTAATTCTGGTGTCCAGTCCCTTCCCAGATTGTCCGAGATAAAAACACTTGCAGTTCATGCAAGGAACCCCGTAAATGCAGCTCTGAGAAACTTTGGGAGAATTCCTTATTAGTATGCTTTTCAGTGTATTTGAAAATTTAAAAACAACATTAATATTAAAATTCTTTTTTGAAACAAGATTTTTACCGAATATTTTGCCTTATGGTGTTCTGTGGTTTAGGTATGTTGATGATATTTTTTGCATATGGCCTCTAACCGAAAATGTAAATGCATTTCTCTTTGAACTGAACAATTTGGTATCTTCCATTAATTTCACTTGTGAAGAAGAACGTGATGGTTGTCTTTCATTTTTGGATGTAAATGTTCACCGTACTCTAAATGGCTTCAAATACTCGGTGTATAGAAAACCTACAGACGTAAATTCATATATTCACTATTATTCCAACCATAGTAATCAAGTTAAGAAGGCTACTTTTTCTTCTATGTTTTTAAGAGCCTTACGTATCTACAGCCCGGAATTTCTTCAGGAAGAATTTGAAAATATCTTCAACATATCGGAAAAATTGAAATACCCTAAATATTTTATTGAATGTGCTTTACAAAAAGCACAAAGAACTTTTTATTCTGCAACTCCGAGAATGGCTTTTAGTAATGATAATGTGCTCGTTTTACCATATAATGACCTCTTACGGAGGGTTCCAAGTTTTTGCAAGAATTTTGATATTAATGTTGTTTTTAAATTTTCAAATACACTGAAAAGCATACTAATAAGGAATTCTCCCAAAGTTTCTCAGAGCTGCATTTACGGGGTTCCTTGCATGAACTGCAAGTGTTTTTATCTCGGACAATCTGGGAAGGGACTGGACACCAGAATTAAACAACACAAATATAGTGTGAGAACGGGACAAATCTCGAATGCTTTGTTTTTACACATTAATGATTTTAATCACATGATTCATTGGTAGGGGGCAAAAGTTGTTTTATCTTGTAATAATATAACTCGTAGAAATATAATTGAATCTGCTTTTATCAAATATCACAGTGACTTAATGACTGTAAGCCAAGGTATGTACAAACTGGACCCGTTAGTTGTTAACGAGATTTGTAAGATTGTTTCTTTTTAATCACCTGTTGGACTGTTCTGTATCTGCTGTACTAGTTTTAACCGGACTTCAAATACTTGTTTTCAATTTTTTAAGTTTTTTATTGTTTACTTTGTTAGATGTTCTCTGTGTTTTTAGCATTGTACCTCGAAAATGTGTTGAAATAATACGAAAGCGCTCGGTACGCCTTCTTTTATTTTTCCTGTGGCCTTGGCTGATATATATATATATATATATATATATATATATATATATATATATATATATATATATATATATATATATATATGTGTGTGTGTGTGTGTGTGTTTGTGTGTGTGTGTGTATATGTTATGTATTGATTGATTGATTGATTTAAAGTTTTCTGGCATCCTGACATCTAATGTCATTGACGCCGATATCATTTATTTTATATGAAAAATAAGAGAATATTCAATTAAAACCATATCATCATCAGCCATCACTAGTCCACTGTAGAACAAGGGCCTTAGACATGTCCTTCCACTCTCTATGTTTATTTTGTTATTTTCCATTCCCATCTATTATCTGTCATTCTCATTATATGTCCTACCTATGTACATTTTTTGTATTACAATTTGTTAGAATATCCTTTACTCAAGTTTGTTCTCTTTCTGTCTTGTAGTGTTATTATTCTTTCTATAGCTCTTTGAGTTGTAACTAAGCTAAGTTCTAAGGGTCTAGTAAGGCTCCAAGTTTCTGATGATAAATTAATACTGGTAGGTCCATCTATATATATATATATATATATATATATATATATATATATATATATATATATATATATATATATATATATATATGATGGAAGCTTCCAATTGTGGAACATATGTGGTTTTTGTGCATTTTAGAATCTATTTTCTTTCATTTTTTACTATTTTGCATTGTTTAAGTCAATAAGAAAAATCCAGTTTTATGTAACCTAAGGGGGGAACCCTTATGTACAAAAATATAACCTCTTATGGGTTAAATGGTAATTGTTTCTCATGGAGGTATTTACGCACACTGGGCCCAAACTCTTCATGCATCCACTCAATGAAGAACTGGTTAGTCATCCAGGCTTTATTTTTGATCCTCTACATTATTTTGTAACTTCTCTTTTAACAGGATGTTCTTGGGATTTCAGAATGGTAAACAAGTAAAGGCATGAGCTTAAAAGTCCCCACATTCGTACCCACAAAAAAACTTGCTTAATGCTGACCCCTGATGTAATCCAACACTTACTTCAGTTTCTGTTTCCGAAACTGCCTGATTACTTTTGTCCTTGTCATTTTGTACATCATCTCAGTCATTCTAACCAGCTTACTGGGACTTTTTGTTCTTTAAGGACCAAAACATACTTTCTATGGGTATTTTCTGTAGCCTGTTTTTATATAGCAGCCTTACTGTGAAGATATTATACATAGTCCTCCCCTCATGTATCCAGACTGCTGTTTCCCAATCTTTACAGTGTCTCATTCTCTCATTTAGTACCCTCTCAAAAACATTCAAACTAGGCTCTGATAATTTGATTTCCCTGTAATTACCGCATGATGGACCTGATTCATTACCGTTTTTATTTTACTCGATGCCATGCTCAACTTTTGTGTCACGTATCTCCATAACTGTCCACTCCACCCTTTGAGCTTCTGTCCTCTCGTTTTTAGTAATCAAAAGTTTTTCAAAATATTCTCTCCATATTCTAATATCTTCATCCCTATGCAATATATTTCCATCTGTATCCTTGATGACTCCCAAAAGCCCTCATGTTTGAAATCTTATAGCTATTTATTTTTTCCTTCCCTTGTTTCTAGCCTTTCATTCAATTGCTATACTTACTTTCCTCCTCGAATCTTTTTCTTCATCTGTGTACCGTTGCAGTGCACCCTTTGTATGCCTTACTTCCTGGTCTTTAAATGCCTTTGATTTTCTTTTAACTGACCCTTGTACCTCTTTGTCCGACCACCACTTTTCTTATTTTTACAAATCATATTTGCTTGTTCATCCCACTTGTCTCTCTGTTAACCCTACCCACATTTTTTTTCCATATCCACCCAGATATGTTCCTCTCTGTTGCTCTGTCCAATCGGTAAGTTAAATCTCTCTCTCTCTCTCTCTCTCTCTCTCTCTCTCTCTCTCTCTCTCTCTCTCTCTCTCATCCTGTTACTTACTTTGTCCAATCTGTTAAGTTCAACCTCTCCAGTCATCTCTCTCACAATTATACTAATTTGCTTACCTTTTTCTCCTTTAAGGTCTTAAACCTTGTCTCTGAAACCCTATTACCTGCCAACTCTCTTTCATTTATCCATATCAATCCCCCTTTTTCAACATCCTCAATGGTTTTACTTTTTTTCTAGATATGACACTTCATTTTCTATTTCAGCTTTTATAATTATTTTTTTTTTCTTTTTTCGAAATACCGTACTCTTTTGGAGATTTAGTTCTTGGATAACCCGCATTTTGCTTCTTAGTTTTATTTTCTTAGTTCTATTAAGGTTACCCAAACCTTGATTTTTTACTTACCGTTAATACTAACCTTTTAGGAGCAAGTGTGTATGGATAAAATTTTTTGCTGAACAAAACTGGACAAATGCTACTGGTAAACTGGGTCAGTTGTGTTTGTTTTGGGCGGGAGTTTCTCCCAGGATAAATGTCTCAAACCACGCAGGTTATTTTGTTCAATCTCCCTGGCAATTATGTTATTGAGAATTTTGTTCTAACTGAATTTTTCCAGTTGTTGGGCATTCAATCTCCAAGGTATTATGGCATTTTGTTTTAAAAAATTAGTAGTCAAGCCAGTATGTTTCTCTCAGAAATGCTTATGACTGACACTAGAAAGGAAAGTTTGGTCTTTCTTACTGCTAAAAAATAAAAGCCTAAATATACAGTATACCTAAATATTTCTCTTGAAAGATAAATTATTAAGAAATCATTGAAGTAAAATGCTCCTCCTAGACACCCAAAATATTATGATTTTCTACTGGGTCTTAGTTCGTAACAATTGTTCTCATCATTGTAAACACAGTAAGTATGCGTTTAGATAATAATCATCTCCCATATGTTATGGTAGGAATCAGATAACCGATATTACACTATGTTATGTAGAAAAATCGTCAGTAAGGAAATTGTAATACCAAACAGAAAGCCTGAATATTATTTTCATTATAACATTCAGCTGGGCTCCACAAGGCACTAGAAGAGTTCGAAGACCCAAGCCAACATGGCTTAAGACTATGAAGCGTTAAGTAGGACATGATAAATGGAGAAGTATCGAAGCTCAAGATAGAGAAGACTGGCGAAATCTAACCGAGGCCTTTTGTGTCAGCAGGCATAGGAAGAGATGATGATGATGATAATAAATGAGAAAGAATTATATTATATAACTTACAATCCAAAAATTAAACTAATTTTTCTGCCTCGTAAAATGATGCAACTTATCTGGTATCTGGTATACTAAATAAAAAAATCCATTTGAGACAGACAGTGATAAATAGATCTTTACACAAATTCAACTGCCTGCTTATGTTAGCTATAGAATTAAATCACTAGAAATTATTCTATGATTCACTTATTAAGCAAGAGTTGAAAACAAACCTTAATATGGAATTTCAAAGGCCACTAAATTTCTATGTGGCTTCACACCTACTAAGTGTATAGAAAAGGGCAAGCATACACCAAAACCATCTAATGTGATGAAAATAACAACAACTAATACCTTTAAAAAATTAAAAAACATATCTTGGTTATCCTGATATCAAATTGATTAGAAAAGAATCAAATATCCTAATTAACTATTATGAAGAGAATAACCACGAGCACCATTGTAAAACAATTGCTCATTCGACGTCAACACAGATATTGTGATGATCAAGAGGAGAGGAGAGTTCCTGACTAGTCAGGCCTGTAATCCACTCGGGGAACAGGTGCCTGGTGATTCCAGTAATGGAGATGAAAAATTAGATTTTATCCTTTTTCAAAGTCAAAACTTTACGTTACGTAGATATAAGTAATGTGGCATAGAAGTAAGATTAATTGAAATAACGGATGTTTTCTAAAACTGAATTTCTTTTGTAGGAGATTTTTACGAGAATCTCTGAAGATGGCTAACGCTGAAGATTTGAATCGATTAACCTCATGTTCCCTCGTGTTGCTTGGGCATATTTTCCTTGCTCTTGGAAATCCAAGAGAGGCACATAACATGGTTACTCCAGCAATGCAGTTAGCATCTAAGATTCCAGATCTTCATTTACAACTTTGGTCTTCTGCTATATTAAAAGGTAAAAAAAACATGTTCACTATGGTATAATTTTTTTACAGATTAGATTTATTTGAGTTAAACAAGTACTGTATATAGAAAAGAATTTTTTATTTATAGAAATGTAAATGTATTCATACATATTTGCTCCTACACATATACAAACCTTTTGTTCATTAAGATGGAGAAATGTCTTCAGCGGTGCTGGAACCGTCATGGAATCCCTAACAAGGTAGTTAGTTAATGGCAGGTGCAAGGAGAAATCCAAGCCTACCTTTCTGTCACAAATAAGTCCCTTTTTAATGATAATTTTAGTAATTGTCTTTAACCTCCCTCTTCACTTGACCGTGGGGTCTTCCACATTCGTTTGTGATAACTGTTGGTTTTTTATTTTTGTTAACTCATTTACTTGTAATTTTAAACACACTAAAAGGCTAGCATGGAGTGACGTTAATTTTGTTCTTTTAAGGATAAAAACCTCCGAACCCCATGTGATGTGGACCTTTGTGAAGGGGTTAATGTAACCAATCTCCCCTTTGGAGGGTTGTTCTCGTCCCTCCAACCTATATGATGAACTCAGAGCTTGACTTTCTCTACCTCAAGAGGGAATTACCCAATTCAGACTAAGTTTTGCCTGTACTTTCATGCCCAATAGTTAAAAAGTTTTTGTCTGGCCAGGTCATCTAGCTATGGTATTCTTCTCCGGACTGGGATACCTGTGTTGCAGTGTCAGTTAGTATTTCCTGCAGTGCTCCCTTTGTGACATAACCCTCAGTGTAGTTGGTTTGTGGTATGGTAAAGGAAGCTCTTGCATCATCTTCAAAAGAGTGCAGTTATTATTGGTCCCCCGGACCAAGTATCCACTGAGACAGCGAGTAAGAATGGTTGGGATGGGGAACAAGAGTTCACACTCTCACTTCCTCCTCTACCAATCTCTTTTCCCTTTTCCACACTCTTAATCAGATTTTTCTCTCTTGAGTAGAGGATGGTGAAGATAGTCACATGGAAAAAACTTTTTCTGAAAGTTCCTAAAAGTTTTGCCCTCCATCTGGAGGAAATGGCTGTATTCACCCACTAACAGGTGCGTTTGGGGTCAGTCAAGCAAGAGTTAAGCTAGTGATATAGTTCCCACTGTTGTATCAGCACCACAATGAAGGCAAGGGTGTGATAGTATGCTCATAACTCTCCCGTTCCTATTACGATTGGAAAAATTTGCTTTTGTTTACCTTGGTACTTGCTCTGTGCAGTACAGAACTTGCCCACCAACCATTTCCCTCTAGGTTTGGGATTAATTGTGAACTTGGTGTCACAGCCACTGCTATTTCATCAGATATAAGTGGATGATCCTATCTGAACCAATCTCCTGTAGAGGTGTTGTTTATTTTATCGCCTGAAGCCCATACGAAGCTCTTGTATTGGTCAACTCCTCCAAGATCGGTTAGCGATGTTGAACATCGTTTGACAACCAGCAAAGATTTTTCAGATGCTGATGAATGGTTCTAACAAGTCTGATCTCTAGTACTGTACTGTAGGCCAATAAAGGATATCGTTACTGCTACCTCCTTGTGTAGATTCAATGATTGGTATCTTTACCAGTTAGGAGGTATAACAGTACTGGTGTTTTATCATTTGCAGGTGAAAGCCCTCTTAATGAGAAAATACCTTGACAGTCATATGACTTCAACACAGAATAACATTTCTGTACTGAAGCCTCATGATGGGCAAGAGGGCTGCCATATTGCAGAATAATAGTTTCCTCAGCTTGACTCAGACATTTTTTTCACACATTTTCAATACATGGTTCAATGATGATTGTAGATATGCGTATTTGAAGAAGCATGAGGCCTATCATCTTTGGAATGGTAACATCATATTTGACTTGGAATAACTATACTCGGCTTAGAGTTTTTGCTCAGAGAGTTTATGCTTCAATTGAAAAGGAATATAATTTAACCACAACAGAAACCCTTTCTGGTACAACCGAGGAACAAGTGGTAGGTTACCCTTAAATCTGTACTCTTTGGTGTAGATGCAACAGTTCCTCCTTTACTTAAACCAGATGGCTCAGTCACTCTCTGTCCTAAGGAAAAGACAACCCCTTTGGCGGATGTGTTTGACAGTAAACAGAGTAATGAAAAACTTGATCTTCCCCATTCTTGTTTTTCTGACACTAAACTAACTAGTTTAGCTTTTCAACCTCATGAAATGAAACCTCTCGATGGATCTGATGCTTATGGAGGTGTAGACCCAATTGGTATTTTTCCTTGTTTTTTTATAAAGACTGCAGATTTCTTAGCTCCAAAGTTATCTGTTATTTTGCATAAGTTATCAAGAAGAGTAGCTTTTAGCACTTGTTGGAGAATTGGTAATATTACTCCACTATGTAAATGTGTTTGTGGTAGCTCAAGTCCAACTGATTACCGCCCAATTTCCATAACTCCCATATAATTTAAAGTTTATGAATGTCTTAATAGGTTTGCTGAAGGTAATCATTTGTTCCCTGGTTTGCAATTTGGTTTTTGTAAAAGTCTTGGAGAATGTGATGCCCTTCTTACAATCTCCAATGCTGCACAGGAATCCCTTGATTGTGATCATGAAGCTTGTATTATTGGCCTTTATTTTAGTGCAGCCTTTAACAGTGTTAATCATGAGGCCCTTGTTTTCAAAGTCAAACAGTTGGGAGTGGGTGGGTCGTTTCTTACCATCATTACTGAATATTTAAGTAATAGATCGCAAAGAGTTGTTGATGTGTACCATAGTGGGTATTGGAATGTGATATCTGGTGTTCCTCAGGGTAGTGTTCTTGGCCCATTACTTTTCCTACTTTATACACATGACGTGGTTTGGGCTAGAAAACAAGCTTTTTGCATATGCAGATCATGCTACTCTCTTTGCATCAATTCCATCTCTTGAATGTAGATTTGGGGTTACTGAATACCTTAATAGAGATTTAGGAAAAGATAGTGCATGGTGCAAATTGTAGGGTATGAAGTTGATTCCTAACAAAACTCAAGTATGATTATAAGTAGGTCAAGGACAGTGGCTCCTAAACATCCTGATCTCAGCTTTGATAATATTTCTTTAACTCTGAATGAGTCTTTCAAAATTTTAGGTGTGATTCTCAACAGCAAATTTACTTTTGAGAAACACATTAGGTCTGTGTCTTCTTCAATTGCACAACACAAAAAAAAATTGGTTTAGGTCTGTGTCTTCTTCAGTTGCACAAAAAATTGGTTTATTGAGAAAGCCTTTCAAGATTTTTGGTAATCAATCTATTCTGAAGAAGTGTTTTAATTTTTTCATTCTACCTTGTTTCAAGTATTGTTCTCCTGTCTAGTCTTCAACTGCTGATCCTCATTTTAGCCTGTTAGAGAGGAACTTACAGTGTATTAATTTTCATATTCCTGATCTAGATATTAATCTCTGGCACAGTCGTTCAATGCGGTACTGGCAAAACTAATCCGCTAGGTGGCCCTGTGGTGAGGGGAGACATAGAGTGGCCTGGGCCATTGGCTTGACAGCTGCAATTTTTATGTTTCCAACTACAATATGTATACAATAACTATCATAAAATACCTGTAGGCCTACTTGAAGAATTTACCAAAAACATACAAATGATATTAATTTTTGCTATAAACTTATTCCAATATTGATCAAGTTAGGGCTATTAGTTTTCTAAGCCTACAATATTATATATACCATTTGATTTTTCAGTTCCAATTTTATCTTTGATTTTTAGGGTTTTTTATATTTTTTATTTTTTCTAATTTCTGGTAAATAGAAGACAATTATCTCATTTTTTATTAATAATCCTGTTATTTGTCTTGGTTCTAAACTATGATGATATGGTATGAATATGAAAATATCACAAACAAAAGTACTCCATGAACTTTATACTATATTGGTCATAAGCAGTAAGGATTTTAAAAGTGTGTAATGTGTGTATGTATGTATATATATATATATATATATATATATATATATATATATATATATATATATATATATATATATATATATATATATATATGCAGGGGCATAAAAACAATTACAATAGCGCCAACGTATCCATGCGTGTCGTAACAGGGCGACTAAAAGGGATGGAACGAGGGGGCTGGGAACACTCTCTCCTGTATTATATACTCATGTGAGGCATCAAAGAGGTGGAGCTGGTGGGAGAGTGACTGCTCCCCACACTCTAGTTTTGGGGTGTCTGAAAGTGCGTGGATGTAGTACGATAGAGAGTAAAAGATGTGAAAGTGGAAGTATGTTTAGGAATAGAAGGATGGATATATTGGCTTTGTGTGAGACAAAGATAAAAGGGAAGGGTGAAGTGATGTTTGGTGAAGTGACTGGTAGAGTATCTGGTATTGAAAGGAGAAGAGCAAGAGAGGGTGTGGCTTTATTGCTAAGTAAATGGATGACAGGTAAAGTAGTGAAATGGAAGGAGATATCATTTAGGTTAATATGGGTAAGAGTTAGGTTGGGTAGGGAATGTTGGGCTTTTGTTAGTGCGTATGGGCCAGGTTGTGAGAAAAGTGAAGAAGAGCGGAATGAGTTCTAGAATGAATTAACTAGGTGTGTAGAAGGACTGGGTAGAAGGAATTATGTAGTTGTCATGGGTGGCTTGAATGCTATAGTGGGCACTGGAGAGGTAGAAGATGTCATTGGGAAGTATGGGGTACCAGGTGATAATGAGAGTGGTGAGAGACTGGAAGATGTGTGTGTTGAGCAAGACATGGTGATAAGTTCTAGCTTTTTCAAAAAGAAAGATAAAAACAAGTATAGATGGGTATGAGTGGCAAATAGAAGAGTGGTTCATAACTAAAAGAATGTTGAAAGATTGAAAGACATGCACGTGTTCAGGGGTATGGCTAACGGTATGTCTGATCATTTTTTGGTGGAAGGAAAATTAGTTGTAGCAAAAGAGTGGGGTGATGTAAAAGGGAGCTAGTGAGGGTTGAAGAGTTAATAAAATCCGGGGTAAAAAGTGACTATCAAGAAAGGGTGAAAATGGCATATGACAGAGTGAAATTAAGAGAATCTGGTAATTTAGAGGAGGAGTGGAAGTTAGTAAAAGAAAATTTTGTTGGGATTGCAAATGATGTGTGTGGCAAGAAGTTTGTTGGAGGCAGCATGAGGAAGGGCAGTGAATGGTGGAATGAAGGAGTGAAGGTAAAAGTGGAAGAGAAAAAGGGAGCATTTGAAGAATGGCTGCAGAGTAATAGTGTAGAGGAGTATGAAAGATATAGAGAGAAAAATGTGGAAGTAAAACGCAAGGTAATTGAGGTAACGAGGGCGGCTGACCTGAGGTGGGGTCAGGGATTGGGTTGTTCATATGAAGAGAATAAGAAGTTTTGGAAAGAAGTGAAGAGAGTAAGGAAGGCTGATTCAGATTGAAGAGAGAATGAAAGATGGAAATGGAAGGTTGTTAAAAGGCAAGGAAAAGGTGGATGGAATATTTTGAAAGTTTACTGAATTTTGGGGATAATAGGGAGGCAGATATAATTGCTGTTGCAGGTGTTGAGGTGCCAATGATGGGAGATGAGAATGAGAGAGAGATTACAAGAGAGGAAGTGAGGGGAGCACTAGAATACTAGATGAAATGAGAGTAGGAAAAGCACCTGGAATGGATGGTGTGAGAGCTGAAATGTTGAAGGAAGGGGGTATGACTGTACTTGAATGGTTGGTAAGATTGTTTAATATGTGTTTTGTGTTGTCCATGGTACCAGTAGATTGGGTTTGTGCATGTATTGTACCACTATATAAGGGTAAGGGAGATGTGCATGAGTGTTGTAATTCAAGGGGTATTAGTTTGTTGAGTGTGGTTGGAAAAGTGTATGGTAGAGTACTGATTAATAGGATTAAGGATAAAAAATAGAATAGAATCTTAGATGTACAGGGTGGTTTTAGAAGAGGTAGGGGATGTATGAATCAGATTTTCACAGTTAGGCAGATATGCGAGAAGTATTTAGCAAAAGGTAAGGAGGTGTATGTGACATTTATGGAACTGGAGAAAACGTATGATAGAGTTGATAAGGAAGCGATGTGGAATGTGATGAGGTTATATGGAATTGGTGGAAGGTTGTTGCAAGCAGTGAAAAGTTTCTACTAAGGTAGTAAAGCATGTGTTAGGATAGGAAATGAAGTGAGCGATTGGTTTCCAGTGAGAGGGGGGGGGGCTGAGACAGGGATGTGTGAGGTCGCCATGGTTGTTTAACTTGTATGTTATTGGAATGGTGAGACAGGTGAATGATCGAGTGCTTGGACAAGGATTGCAACTGGTAGACAAGTATGATCATAAATGGGAGGTAAATCAGTTGTTGTTTGCTGATGATACTGTACTGGTTGCAGACTAGGAAGAGAAGCTTGGCTGATTAGTGACAGAATTTGGTAGGGTTTGTGATAGAAGGAAGCTGAGAGTTAATGTTGGTAAGAGTAAGGTTATTAGATGTACGAGAAAGGAAGGTGGTGCGAGGTTGAATGTCATGTTGAATGTAGTTACTTGAGGAGGGTGATTAGTTTAAGTACTTGGGAACTGTTGTTGCAGCAAATGGTGGAGTGGAAGCAGATGTACGTCAGAGAGTGAATGAACGATGAAAAGTGTTGGTGGCAGTGAAGGGAGTGGTAAAGAATAGAGGGTTCGTGATGAATGTAAAGAGCGTTCTGTATGAGAAAGTGATTGTACCAACTGTGATGTATTGATCAGAGTTGTGGGGAATGAAAGTGACGGAGAGACAGAAATTGAATGTGTTTGAGATGAAGTGTCTGAGGAATATGGCTGGTATATCTCGAGTAGATAGGGTTAGGAAAGAAGTAGTGAGGGTGAGAATGTGTGTAAGAAATGATTCAGCAGCCAGAGTGGATATGAATGTGTTGTTGAGGTGGTTTGGCCATGTTGAGAGAATGGAGATGGCTGTCTGCTAAAGAAGGTGATGAATGCAATAATTGATGGGAGAAGTACTAGAGGAAGGCCAACCTCTGGGTGATAGGAGGATAAATGTGAGAGAGGCAAGAGAGCGTGCTAGAAATAGGAATGAATGACGAGCGATTGTGACGCAGTTCCGGTAGGCCCAGCTGCTTCCTCCAGTTGCCTTGGATGACCGCGGAGGTAGCAGCAGTAGAGGATTCAGCGTTATGAAGCTTCATCTGTTATGGATAAAAAAAAACTTCATAAAAACAAGAGGAAGAGAAAAAAGATAGAATATCATGTCTGCGAGTGTGCCCTCCAGCAGGGTAGAAATATGACTCGGAAGAATGGTAGATGAGCACTTTACATTGCAATGTGAAGTTAAAAGCATTATTTTATCATATATTTACATGTATGTACATAATTTAGATTCATGGCATATCTAGTCTGGTTGGTTGAATAGAAGTTTATAGTTATAAAACTATACAGCATGATATTTTGTGATATCGTCACTGTTAAATATATACCTTCTTTCGAGTTTTCCACATATTCAGGCATATTTTGACCAATGAATACTTTGAAAGTTATATGTTTTATTCATCAGCCGCCAAAACGTTTTTGTTGTTATGTGAG
The DNA here is from genome assembly GCF_036898095.1 of Palaemon carinicauda. Lineage (NCBI taxonomy): Eukaryota > Metazoa > Arthropoda > Malacostraca > Decapoda > Palaemonidae > Palaemon > Palaemon carinicauda. Next base: position 45,311,243 of record NC_090769.1, on the reverse strand, counting down.
AGATCAACATCTCATTATTGTTTTCGCCTTAGTTGTTTTAGTCTTCAATTTGACGACATTAGTTCTACCAAGTAAGAGGTAGTCCCAGAGTTTCACTTGGCATAACCTTGTGCTACAACTTATATGGAACTTCGTCTGGATCATCTCCAGAACTTCCCCATTGTACCTAAACACTGCATGTTGGAATTATCGTCTTGTGAGAAATATTATGACGATAAAATAGAGATGTTATGTGATTAGATTTAAGTTAGGTGTTCTATCAGTTTGTATATTGCTTCAACCATGTAAGTACTCATACATTTTTATGTCGATGTCATTTACTTTTCGAATTTTAGTTATGTAAACATTTGTATGTATTAAAACATTTGGTAATCGAGTTCATTGTTTTTTGTCTCTTGAGGTAAAAGACAGGCGAAAAATTCTGATGTCTGGCTGTGTTTTTCTTGCTAGATACATTCACTTTGTTCGATTCTTGAAGGATCAGGAAGATACAACATTCATGACAGCTGTGATATGAGCTGAAATAAAAAAAAAAGAGGCTAACTATTACTGTACAAAGTAGACATGAGCTGCCTGGTGTGTCTTCCTTTATGTGTGCGCCACCTAGTGGTACCTCATCAGTTCATTATGCATGTTGCCTAAGATGTTTCATAATTCTGACCATCCATTACATTCAGATCTTCCCATACAGTCCCATCCTGTTTGTAATACTAGGCATGCAGTTAATTCTAATAGTTAGACCTTCTCCTTCATGAGGCACAATACTACACAGTATTCTAGAAGTTTAATTTCAGCTCACACCAAGTTGTGGAATAGTTAGGTAAAATTAGGCTCAGCGGAAGATGAAAGGCCTACTCGCTATTTCGGTGGCGTGCTTAATAACAGATATTATGTGTGTGCGAACAGTGAAGTGCGAATAAGACAGGGAGTTATATTTCAGAGTCCTTCAAAGTTATCCTTTAAGTCAGATGTTAACATCTTGATTGCCAACTATGATCCTATTGTAATGGCTGAGTCCTTAATCAAAATCTTTAAACGTGCAGGTAATTTACAACACTAATTGGGTCAGTTTTCGAAAGATACTGACTAGCTAAAATTCAGGCAATTATCACAAATGTGCATAGAGCTCTGTAGTTCATTGGACTCTTTCGAGGCATTTGACCCCCCTTGAAAGGAAACTTGACAAAAACAGGGTGCAGATTGGATAGGTGAGCTTATAGGAGGTTGGGTAGGGCTCATCACTCGATCAGAAATAGAGCATTTAGAAAAAAGCGCTCACACAAGTATCTAAAAACATACACACTGTTAAAAAATCGGGTTATCTATCACACATATATTCTAGATAAACAGGTGCACACCTTACTGGCAGCAAACACGCAAGCCCCGGGAGCATTACAGGTTTTAGAAGGGAAAATTATTAGTATGGGAAAGGAGATTTATCAGATAGAGAGATATTCTTTTTATAGTAAGCGCTACTACAGTATATTAGCATTCGCAGCAAATGAATTAACTTTACATTTGGGAAACGTAGCAAACCAGATTCAACATGTGTTAACTGGGGAAATATCTTTTGATGTTTTACTCCCCAGGGAGATTTTTAAAATTTTAAAGAAAATTCATGAAACAGTACCTCTCTTACTATCCCTTTATATATTAATTTGCCAGAGTTTTATAGAATGTAATCTGAAAAAGTTAGTAAAGCAAGGTCGTAGACTTTATTTTCCTGTTGATGTAGCCTACCTGTTAAAACTGAGGACTCAGATTTTTTATTGTATAAGGTAAAGTCGATGTGGACTCAGAAAGAACGTAAAGTGCTTACAACTCAATCGAGTGGCCCTTAATCGCCCTTAATTTTGTCAGAAAGAACGTAAAGCGCTCACAACTCAATCGAGTGGCCCTTAATCGCCCTTAAATTGCTGTCAATAACAAGGATATCCTTAGTATAGTCATCTGATTTAGGTAATTGTAAGATAGGAAAGGAGCATGTGTTATATGAGCCTATGTATGCACTCCAAGCACCTTCTGCGCATGAATGTCTATTTGATACTTACTTAGAAAAGCCAAATTTTGTGAACAGTTGTAAGTTTGACGTGAGAACAGACCATGAAAGGGAAATAGCTAATTTGGAACACCAATGGGTTATCTCTATTAAGCAGGAATCTATGTATAAAGTAATGTGTGAAGAAGGCATCACATATAAATTTCTGTCACCAGGAATTTCTGTCTTGACACACCATAGTAGTTGCATGGTACAGTGAGACAGGTTCCATCTGCCCAGTCAGCGAAAGAGGATAAGTGAAAGGATAACAGTTCAAGACAGCTATTTCTTAAATTATTATTATTATTATTATTATTATTTGCTAAGCTACAACCCTAGCTGGAAAAGCAAAATGCCATAAGCCCAGGGGCCCCAACAGGGAAAATAGCCCAGTAAGGAAAGGAAAGAAGGAAAAATAAAATATTTTAAGAAGAGTAACATTAAAATAAATATTTCCTATATAAACTATGAAAACTTTAACAAAACAAGAGGAAGAGAAATTAAATAGAATAGTGTGCCTGATTGTACCCTCAAGCAAGAGAACTCTAACCCAAGACAGTGGAAGACCATGGTACAGAGGCTATGGCACTACCCAAGACTAGAGAACAATGGTTTGATTTTGGAGTGTCCTTCTCCTAGAAGAGCTGCTTACCATAGCTAAAGAGTCTCTTCTACCCTTACTAAGAGGAAAGTAGCCACAGAACAAATACAGTGCAGTAGTTAACCCCTTGAGCGAAGAAGAATTGTTTAGTAACCTCAGTGTTGTCAGGTGTGTGAGGACAGAGGAGAATCTGTTAAGAATAGGCCAGACTATTCGGTGTATGTGTAGGCAAAGAGAAAGAACCGTAACCAAAGAGAAGGATCCAACGTAGTACTGTCTGGCCAGTCAAAGGACCCCATAACTCTCTGGCGGTAGTATTTCAACGGGCGGCTGGTGCCTTGGCCAACCTACTACCTCAAATGTTTCTGATAACATTAAAAAGGTGAATGTGTCCCAGGAACAGGCGTGCGATTTTTGGTAGACACAGGTGCTTGTCATTCTCTTTTGCCAAGGGAACTCTTCAGGACACGACGTAGTCTGTGTAAGTGTGCCGACGTCTGCCTGGTAGCTGCCACCGGATCTGCGATACCCACCTACGGTTATGAGAACCTCACATTATCGTTTGGAAACAGTAAATTTGATTGGAAGTTTCTCGTTGCCGATGTCACATTGCCAATCCTCAGTGTGGATTTCCTCTTTCATTTCCACCTTTTGGTCGATGTTGTCCACCGACGTTTGATCAACGCAGACTCGTACTTGTCGACACCTCTTCAAGTCCCGGCAAGAAGGTCACAAAATACAACAGGCTATTTCATGTCCAACCAGCAACTGGTTCTGTTAACAGTTAACAAAAGAAAAGCAGACAGGTTGATGCAAGTTGCTGTCAGTGTGAGGGGAGAGCAAAGATTCAAAGCATAATATATACAAAAAAGAGAAATGTCATTACTATGTACGATCGTGTGACACACGGGTGGTACAATGCCGAACCCACTTAATGGGACTGAGAGCATTTCACGAATACAATCCTCACCATTTGGATCATAGTGGTAGGCAAGCCAAGTAGAATGCTAAGAGTCCTATTTCTAAGAAAAAACAGCCCACCACTGGAATCTGAGGGCCAAATTATTGCAGGAGATAGTTCTGCGTGCAAATGTATAGGAATATTGACACTCATTTGGTCCAAAAATTATTGGGTAGTTGGTTAGATCACCACAGCTCCCACAATTGGTTTTGGAGGAAAAAAAAAAAAAAACTACATTCCCAGCAATGGTATTACTTTTAAAAAATCGAGACAGTGAAAAGGGGTAGAAGTTGGACAGCAGTGTGAATAATAAATAAAATATGGAGGTTGAAGTAGTAGTATTGTTATTTTACTAGCTAAGCTACAAGCCTAGCTGGAAAAGCAGGATAAGTCAGCCTGTTCAACATACAAACATTTGCTGCAAGTTTGAACTTTTAAAAGAGTTCTCGCAACTTGACTCTCTCTCTCTCTCTCTCTCTCTCTCTCTCTCTCTCTCTCTCTCTCTCTCTCTCTCTCTCTCTCTCTCTCTCTCTCTCTCTCTCGATGGAACTTATGATGATGTCGTCACCCTTACGATGTTTTCAAACTCTCCAGCTGACCAGTCGTTCAACTCCAAAACTAATTGCTAACACAATGTTATTTTCAGAGGCTGTCAACAAGCTTTTGGTACAATTTTCACAACAGAGGAATGAGCCTCATATACGTTGCCTGTCGCAATACTTTGAACTGTAATCCAGTCATGATATATGTTTATCACTCGTAAAGAACCAACAAACGTGGATTTAAACTTATGCTCTTTACTCTGAAGTCTCTTAATATACACTCGATTAATGATATAGGGCTAGACTCTAAATCTTCTATCGTAACTGAATATTTTGATTTTGGCCTATCTTTAGAAACTTATCGGTGACCTCAAAGGCTCTTTTGTTCATAATAACAAGGTAAATTCGAAAATCTTCTCTGTTATACAGGTAGATTTTCCTTCCTCCTGAAAATATCAAACTCTAGATTCGTATCTTGGCCAAAAACTGGATAATAGGGATTACAGAAGGTCCTCAACTTACAAATTTAATTGGTTCCTAGAAGTTGTTTGTAAGTCAAATTTTTTACAAGTCGAATTTTGTTAAATTTTGGCCTAACCTAAATCCCAAAAGTCAACAAATACTGTACTGGGGTTTCATATGAAGTAGATATCAGGTTATTAAGAATGTTGTTTTGCTACTGTATTAAATGATATATTCTTTTATTATAGTATTTCTTTACATTACCTTTGTTATTTTCAATTGGATTTGTGTTTGTATCTCTGAGTGTTTGTAAGTCGAATGTTTGTAAGTTGTGGACTTTCTGTATTGCCAATGATCTCATTATAGCTGTCATTTAAAGCAAACACTGCCGTTGACAACATATCCGACCAAATGCTACGGTAGTGCCATAGCCTCTGTACCATGGTACTGTATTCCACTGTCTCGGGTTAGAGTTCTCTTGCTTGAGGGTACACTCGGGCACACTTTTTTAGCTAATTCCTCTTCTTCTTGTTTCGTTAAAGTTTTTATAGTTTATATAAGAAATATTTATTCTAATGTTTTGTTCTTTAGATATTTTATTTTTCCTTGTTTCCTTTCCTCACTGAGCTATTTTCCCTGTTGGGGCCCCTGGGCTTATAGCATTCTGCTTTTCCAACTAGGGTTGTAGCTTAGCAAGTAATAATAATAATAATGATAATAATAATAATAATTATAATAATGAGGTTCTTTCCTTTGAATATGTTCCAAGGCATGTGGAGGAAAGAGATGGTTGAATAAGGTTCCTTCTGATGTTTTTAGATTGTAATAGCCAATTTTCTTTTAGTGGAAATGGTGGTTCATGATTATTTATTGGTGTGGTTGAAAAGCTCCTTTGTTGAAGAATTGGCGGGTAAGATCTTTGATGCTCTTCAAATTGTTACAAAATCTATATGTATGAACGGGGGTGGTTACCTAAATTCACATCATACCGAGATATTTGGGGAAGAACAGAAGGCTCCACTACAAAGTTTCAGACCTTGAGTGTGTATTGGATCTAAAGACTTCAAAGTAGCTTCAAATCCTTATCCATAAATTGGGTTACCCTAATCTATTCTCAATACCACTAATGCTTCATAGATCATCAATAAAGTTGATCTCTTTGTAACCTATATTGTATCAGACAACTTTTACATTTGGATTTGATACATGTGCTTCCCAACTAAGGTGATTATTAAGTATTAGTGACAAAAATATGACCTTATTTAGGAATTAGATTTGAGTGTCATCCACTATGAGATATTTCTTGGTTTTAATTCCATCTACTATTATTATAAAACATTAAGTGCTCGAGTTTTTTTCTGCAGAAAGTCTGAAACCAGCAGACGCTGTCCAAACTTATATTTTTTTAGTTGAGTTATATAGAATTCTTTGTAGGTGGCAAAGATTGTTTGATGAGTAATATATTGCAAGTTGTCAATGTAAAAGGCTGCTTCACACTCTCTGTGGTATTTAAGCAACTATGTCATTAATTGCCTATGCAAAGAGTCCTACTTAAAAGACTAGCCAGTGGCACACCTCAGTTAAGGTTGTAAATTTCTGAATAAACACTATACGAGTTTGGGATGTTCTTCCAACAATAACATTTCTAAAAAACAGGAAGCTGTTCTTGAAAACCATTATGATGTAAGGATTTTAGTATTAAATGCCTCTTATGTGGTATCATATGTCTTCTGAATTAAAAAAAAAATGCTACTTTAATTTGCTTTAGTTAAAATACCACAAGAGATGGATTATGAATCTCCATTTTGAATCCGGAAATGCTGCCAGGCTTTTCAGCGTAATGTCATCGAGTGGCAAATCAGTATATTTATGCCATAAAAAATTTGACTCGCCCAAAAAAACCACATCCCTCACAGGGTTGCCAAGGGTTACCTACTAAATCCCTCAACATCCATGGCTGAAGCCCATTTTCTGAATTCCCCCCACTGCCTTCATGATTTAGAACGGAAGGAAAGGCTCCCCATGGACCCTTTCTTGGAAGCAGGGAACCCTAACGCCCAACCACAACCAAATCCTGAGAAATGGAAGGGAGACGGCCCCGTTGGTGCCTCCCTTGACAGCTGATACCCTGAAGGTCAAGCCTCAGAATAATGTGCAGGAATGAAAGAAAGAGTCCACCCTGGAATTTTCTTGGAAGATAGTAACCCAAAGGTCAAGCAACAACTAAATACAAAGAACCGGAAAAAAGAGCTCCCATTTGGTCCTTTCTTGGAAGCTGGTAAACGAAAGGGCCAACCACTGCCGAATCCTCAGGTAAAAGCGAGGGGAGGGGAGGCAGGTCAACAGTACCTGGACAGGTCATATTTTAAGTGGGCTAACCATAAAAAAGAGTGGTTCTGTGGAGGTTCAATTTTCTGTTTTTTAAGTTTTCCTTTTTTATTTTGGCCAAATCCTGAGAGAGAGAGAGAGAGAGAGAGAGAGAGAGAGAGAGAGAGAGAGAGAGAGAGAGAGAGAGAGAGAGAGAGAGAGAGAGAGAGTGTGTGTGTGTGTGTAATGGTTGGTTGTTGTAAGAAAGACTGTTGGAATAATTGAAGCTGTTTGTTTACTTCTTTAGCTAGCTTAGGGCAGTGGTGAATGTCTTGAGCGTAGGCTTTTCTTGATTTGACTGCAGCCAGAGTCAGTGGGTGAATGCTGGATTTATTTATGATTATTTCAACCAGCTTGGAAGTGTTTATTTGTTACAACAGCCGTAACTACTCCTTTGGAGTTTTTATTTTGGCCTGGACTGTGTTGTTTGCCAGCCAAGTACATAAATATCTTGTTGATGATGACCCGGAACATACAATGATTATTGGAATGCACACCCAATAGAGAATTTTAGATCATTAATGACCCAGCCCGTAAAATAAATACTTCTTTTGATGATGATGATGATGATGATAACTTGGCCCGAAAACTAACTGACTACTCTTAAGGAATTGACTATAAGTTTGTATTACTTTAGTGTAGCATTGCCGAGGAGCTGTGGCTGTGCCTTTTAAGACAGTTGGGCCCTGTGTGTATAACAGTGTTCATGCCCAAATATCATATACAGTTACAGACATATAAACCCTTATACTGAATGCTTATTTTGATTGAGGTATTGGCTAATTTTAAGTTTTCTTGGTTTTTTTTTTTTTTTTTTTTTTTTTTTTTTTTTTTTTTTTTTTTGCCTTTATTGGATTTCTTTAGTTTTAGGTATGGTAATAAATGTGGTTTTTGTTGATTTTATGATTAAGTAATAATTTAATTGCAAGGAAATATAGTATTAGGGTTATGTTATTTTTTATTTCCCTTCTGTCCAAGAGTCCAGTTGATGATAACATAAGGGGAATGTTTTTGTTGAGGAGACATTCATTTAGAGTGATCAAGGCTGTGGGGGTTGCTTTTGCAACACCACGCCACAGTTCAATACCTCTACCCTGCTGTCTTTCAGCAAGGCATCCACAGGGGACGTAAGAGTACTAAATCCAGGCAGACCGCTCATCTGCTCAGTGGAACCCTGACCTGCATCTGACCTAGGCAGTGAATTGGTCATCAAGATGTCCCCAGAAAAATAATTCCTAGAAAAACCAAAGGTATCTTCTGAGGATCCCAGTATAAAGGATTCTGTGGAGTCTAGGTTATGCAAGGATCTAAAGTCAACAACATGGATAAATACTCAGAGGGCTCCATAATCTTAGAAAATCTTTTCATCCACATCAGAAGGAACAATAACCCCAATTTTTTTTTTCTTTTATCCTCCTTGGCTGCGAAAAACCAAAACCGCGAAGTAAGAAACCGTCATTAACAAGGTCTGACTTATAAATACAAAAAAGAAGAGGAAAAAAAAAACTGTGGGGAACTGAAAATTATGGTGGGACATATTTCTTGTTCTTATGTAAAGCTATGTTCAAAGATATTCATCTTAATGAAGAAAATAAATTTTTCCACCAAGAAATGAGTGATAGAGGTGAAACATTTCTTTATGAAACCAACAAAATGATACATACTCTATCTCTTACGGCTAGCGCGTCCAAGCTTAAGGGGACCGTCTGCTATGGTGTTTTGACATAACTAATTTCAGAAATCGAAAATCATTTTATTGTTTTTATG
>NC_090769.1:45192505-45297505 GCF_036898095.1 Palaemon carinicauda | reverse complement strand
AGACGGTCCCCTTAAGCTTGGACGCGCTAGCCGTAAGAGATAGAGTATGTATCATTTTGTTGGTTTCATAAAGAAATGTTTCACCTCTATCACTCATTTCTTGGTGGAAAAATTTATTTTCTTCATTAAGATGAATATCTTTGAACATAGCTTTACATAAGAACAAGAAATATGTCCCACCATAATTTTCAGTTCCCCACAGTTTTTTTTTTCTCTTCTTTTTTGTATTTATAAGTCAGACCTTGTTAATGACGGTTTCTTACTTCGCGGTTTTGGTTTTTCGCAGCCAAGAAGGATAAAAGAAAAAAAAAATTGGGGTTATTGTTCACCCAACATTAAGAATTTGATTTCTAATAGTTGGCAACATCATTGGGATGACCTAGAACAATGCAATACCTATTCAATAAAAATTTTCATAAAAATTGCGATAAAATTCAAGCTGGGCAATGATTTCAAATAGCCCGCGCTCCTTTACACTGGAAGCGCTGCGCGCCACTATCCTAGCTCTCTCTGTACAGTGTGTATCCATTTACTGTGGTATAAGATTACAGCTATATATGAAATAAACCGAATTTTCATTAGACTGGTGTTTCACTTAACTGTATCCAATAATAATGGATGTGATATTCCCATCTTAGTATCGTATTTATAATTAAATACATAGCGAATTATATGTAATCTCATGCATTGTTTTCATTCAAATCAGCTGATCAAATCTGCGTAGTCCATCGCCAAACTATATTCACTTTCCTGATATTATCCCACTTATATGACCATTCACTTTCACAGAACTACCTCACTGATGCACCCTATCATGCATATTAGTATGACATCTTCACATTATTATTGTCCTTCACTAATTATTATTATATCCTTAAGGGAACCGTCCGCCATGGTGTTTTGACATACCAAGTTTCCGAAATAAAAAACCGTTTTATTGCTTCGATGTATGCAGAAACATATCGTACATGCTCTCCAGAAGTCTCAGCCAATTATTTTTACAAATAAGGAAGATATAGCAGTCTTTAAATGATATCATCCTTACTGCATCCTCTGCATAACTAAGTTTGACAGAATCGTCTTTGTGTGTTTATTTTTGTATGTATACATACAGATTTTTTCACTTATGTTTCGAAATCTCGTATGTTTGGCAGAAATGAAAGGCATTGGTAGAAGGTAGGTGAACGAAAACTACGAACTTCGAGAACAGCAGGCAGAGTTTCCAAAGATGTGTAGAAGTTATAATGCATATGTTTGTTTATTTGCAGTTCGTATGTATATTGAGTTTTCACACGTCCTCAGGAACTTTATAGCAAGGCCAATGTTACCTTAGGTCATAGAAAGAACAAAAAATAAGCACTCCAGAAGTTTTAGCCAATTATTTTTACAAATAATGAAGATATAGCAGTCTTTAAATGATGAAGTCATCCTTACTGCGTTGTCTGCATGACTGAGTTTGACAGAATCGTCTGTGTGGGTTTATTTTTGCATATACATACATATAGGGATTTTTTCACTTATGTTTCGAAATCTCGTATGTCTGACAGAAATGGAAGGCATTGGTAGAGGGTAAGTGAACGAAAACTACGAACTATGAGAATAGCAGCCAGAGTTTCCAAAGACGTATAGAAGTTATAATACATGTATTTGTTTACTTGCAGTTCGTATGTAGGCCTACATTGTGTTTTCACAACGTCCTCGGGAACTTTATAGCAAGGCCAATGTTACCTAAAATCATAGAAAGAACTAGAAGTAAGCAGAGAACAAAAAAAAAAAGAACCAAGAAGAGAGAACAACATGAATAAGAGTACAAAGCTGAAACATGCTAACTAAAGCACTGACAACAATGAGAGATAGCTGGCAACTCATGACATCCTTAAGTCAAGTGTAATAGTAACTTAAGGTTTAAATACCTCATTTAGGGTGTGTTTATGTGGGAATAAACAATAAAAGTTATCTTGATAATGTTATCTCGATTTCTTTTTTTTTAAAAAAAAGGAAAAATTTTGTTGCAAATCTTTGGGAGCTCATAACTCAAAAACATACATATTCATATTTAGGTACATTTTTCTCACTTATTTATGTTTCGATTTTAGAGAGAAAGATATAATTGAAAAGAGGAATAAAAATCCCACAATTTTTGAGATGTAATTTTCCTTTTCTTTTTACTTTCTTTTTCATGATTATTTTGCGTCTAGACGAGGAAAAAAAATAAAATTTCATAAAAAAACCAAAAGGAATATCAAAATGCCATCTCACAGAATTGTTCGGTTTATAAAGTAGTTTTCATGGTATAAGTTTTAATACAATGGGTGTCATATTAGTGGAGAAAAATGTACCTAATTTTTTTTTTAAATCATAATTTTTGCTAATAAATCAAAGAGTTTTTGTTCAAATGACTTGAAATTTCTATAAGATGAAGGAATTTTATATGTCTAAAACATATATAAACATGGTGTAATTTGGATCATTAAAAAAACAAAATAGCGGACGGTCCCCTTAATCCTTTTACCAAATCCCTTTCGTACATTTACTTTGCTCTCCCACAAACATCTACAACGTATCGTTCCCACTCCTTTGATTCTCTTTATTTTTTGAGATTCTATTCATCTTTTCTTTTCTACCATTCATTCGTTATTTTCATCTTATTAATCATTCTAAAAGCCTTTCTTATCCCTCATTCCACATATTCCCAATCCCATTTTTCCTTCCTCCTCCTCACATTTCGCAATTTTAATGATTTCGCTAATTTAATTGATTTAGCATATATTTGACTGAGGGAATGTGCTACCGCAAGGCCCAGGCAATCTGAACGCATGCACGCGCATTACCGCCTCCCCGTCTCGTTTCTTTGTCGTATTGTTTCGTCCTTCTCTCTCCCTGGTGTTTCACAACTGTATCCAATAATAATGCATGTAATATTCACATTTTAGTATCGTATTTATAATTAAAAACATGGCGAAGCATTGTTTACATTCAGTTCAGCTTGTCAACCCTGCCTAGTCCGTCGTTAACCTCAATTTTCAGATTAAAAAACTCCCTTATTAATAAGGCATGCTACCGCCGATGCACGATATTTCATAGTTTTTAACTCTGTGATGCTTGATTATAAAGCCTCAATAGAGACTTAGCAAAGAAACAAATATTTCATTTATTATACAGAGAGAGAGAGAGAATATGATCTCTCTCTCTCTCTCTCTCTCTCTCTCTCTCTCTCTCTCTCTCTCTCTCTCTCTCTCTCTCTCTCTCTCTCTCTCTCTCTCTCTCTGTAATACAGTAAATGAAATCTTTGTTTCTTTGCTAAGTCTCTATTGAGGCTTTATATTCAAGCAACACAGAGCTAAAAACTATAAAATACACCGGAAATTTAAAACAAATGCACACAAATGTTTTATTAAAACACAATTAACTATTTAAATAATAGTAATTTTCTAAAATGCAATAATGCTTCCGAAACCAAATTGAATATTTAGAGAGAGAGAGAGAGAGAGAGAGAGAGAGAGAGAGAGAGAGAGAGAGAGAGAGAGAGAGAGAGAGAGAGAGAGAGAGAGAGAGAGAATATATGAATGATTTGAAGTTTTATGGCATCTCAGCAATCTGATCCCATTGAGATGTGACCAGAATGAAACCAGTTCAAAGATCCGATCCTCATGAACACTTGAGGAGCTGTTGATAATGTGAAACAGGGAACCTTGAACTGGTAAACCTTGTCGTTCACTAATACCCAGAGGTATTTTCTCAATGCTAAATGAACTGGAACTTGAAGATACGTATCCTTTAGGTCTAAAGTGAGCAAAAAATATCCCCTGCTCTGATGACCTAAATGATCGTAGCACCTGTCTCCATTTTAAATGAAGTTTGCCTGACGTAAAAGTTCATGTATGAGAGGTTGATGATGGGTCTCTAGCCTACAGATGTCTTTTTTCACAAGAAAAAGTCAACTGAAGATTGATTGATTGATATGAAGTTTTCTGCCATCTGTCGAGTCAACTGAAGAAGCCGGGAGATCCATCCTCTACTTACTGCAGGACTCCCTTGGTGATCATTCCCTGAACCACTTGAAGCAGAGCCTGATACTTTTGGTGACATTATCGGTGGAGGAATTAAGGGAGAGGGAGAGCTGGTGAACAGGAGGAAGTATCGAGATTGGAGGACATGGGCAGTCTAGTCATCTGCCACGTGGAATCCTCTCACAGATGGTCAGGTGGGGGAATGCCCATTCTAGCGGAGATATCTTCCTCTTCCTTTCCCCTCTCTCACGTGACCTTGACTTTAGCAGGATGGAAAGGAAAAGGAGGGTTTCTTAAGGTTAGACAGAGTTGGAACTCAGCTTTGCTGAACTACAGTAACGCCTCACAACACGAAATTAATTCGTTTTGAAGTGGCTTTCGTAACGTGATTTTTTCATGTTGTGAGTCACATTTTACATGTAAATCGCCTAATTCACCAAATTAAATCTTATAATAAAGCTACAGTATAACCACAATGAAATACATTTGAACCATTCAATATACCTAAACTAATTGTTAATACCTGTAAATTAATTAGTTATTAGAAGATAATGTAATAATAAATGGAAAATAATACAATACATACAGTACAATACTGTACATATATAAAATATACAGTACCGTATGTACTGTACTATTATAGTTACCCCTACTATAGACTACAGCTACATTTTCTATTGTCTAAACCTATTTTCTTCAACTTTTCTTAATGGGTGACTATTTTATTCTCAGCTTGGCTGGCAAATCTCTTTTCTTAACATGAAACAGTTTTCGTAATGTGGGTCGTAAAAATATTCACATCTCGTTTCGCAGCGTGAAAATTTCATAAGCAGATTCTTTCGTGGAGAGGTATGACTGTAGTCTCCTTTTCTGAGGTGTCTGCCCTGAAGATTTGGGTTGGGACGAAGTGGAAGGCTGGGGTTGCTTGAATGAAACTGCTCTCTGAAACACCAAATCTTGAGTCTCCCATCTCCAGTTTGAATGATCGTGGCAAAAGCTTCTGGAGGGAAAATAGAAGACTTCTCTAATGAGGTATCTCTAAGATCCATATGCTCCTACATGTCGATCCTCTAATACAGCTTCGATGTAATGGCTTCGCGATGTTTGAGGACCCAGTTAGTCCACTGGTGATATGAAACATCAAGTGTTCTACTGCTCTAGTTATATCCTTGAGGTCTTTGCTCTCCTTTGGGTTGGAGAGATCTTTGGTGTTTGCCAGATAGATAACTGTGCCCAACCAGTTGTCTATCCAGGAGGCTTTCTACATAGTATTCATTGCAGTGGCCTCCATGTTACAGGCTTCTGTCACGAGTAATGTAACTACATTTAAAGTAAAGTAAAACAAGGCAGGAAGCAGGGGATGAAGATGATAACCTGTGACCTTGCTTCCACGTTCTACTTGAGAAAATCAGTTAGGATCAGTTTCTCACTGGTGACAGTAATCTGTTGACCTAGCAAAACGCTGAGTTCTGTTTTGGTTCCCACTGGTATCGGGGATGGAGAGGGGGTGGTTGGCATAACAACTAAGGCGGTTGACCCGCTTGCAGCTTGCATCATCTAGCACCCAGAGACAGAGAGCCCATGACATGACCCCACTATACAAGGCACACCTTAAGAAAGTACACAGCTGATGGAGAGAGTTAGTTAAGTCATCATATTTGAGAAGGCCAATCGAGTCCTTGTCCTGTCTATCGTGCAACTATGTGATTTTCATTTTTTATTAACTGTAATATCTCCTTCAATGTCCTCTCCATTGCCGGTACCTTAGTTGCCATACTTAACTTTGGCAAAGTACCTGTAAATATACGAAATTTGAGCATTTCAGAATAACTAGATTTATTATCAAATTTCAGGCTAATATTTTGTGAACCTCAAAGTTCCAGTCAACATTTACGTCAAATCTTTTATGAAACTCCACTGGAATTGTTAAACTGCTCATTTTTGTGACATACTTTTATAGAATTAAAACTGCTGAAACAGAATATCTGTCAATAATCCTCGCTTTCCATTATTTTGTCAAATATCTAAACTGCATGCTACAAAAGTGGTAGCTTTGCGTTGGGATTTAAACATTATTAAAATAAAATAAATGAGAAGTGTTACAAAATGAGTTTAAAAAAGACAATGTTTCAATAACAGTCAAAGAAGACATGCACAGCTGAATCCATCACTGTATGGAACAACCAGGAGAGAATACATTTCTTGAAAAAGCCGAAGACGCGAGAGGGAAAGAACACAGGGGTGGAATGAATAGAAATTTCCTGAAAGAAGAGTCCGGATTCAAGCGTTGGCAAAGAAGTGACACAGTGGAACGACTACGATACTTTTCCTCTGTTAACCGTATACGTGTCAGTCTTTGAGGACGTGGTACCGGAGGACGGGGAACGTTATTTTACCATTGAAAAATTCTCAAGTACAATAAAGGCAGCAACATCACAAAGATGCTGGACTGATAGACAGAAAATCCTCCTGGCAAAGCAGAGAGTCTGAGGGGATGCCCATCGGAAAGTAAGAAAAAACCCTGAGTTTATAAATCCGACTTCTCGGGGGACTCTGAGATTGCACCTCCAACAGAAATTGGGACTGAGCATGGCCAACTTCCACGACTATTTGTGCAATTATGTGCCGACCAGAAAGGAGGGTGAGTCACATTATAAATTTTATACAAGACGTCGCAGAGATGGAAAATTTTCTGGGCGGCTACGATGCATTGGAGGACATTAAAGGCCTGTGGTTGCACAAGATGATGAAGACTCATCTCCCTGCTTACAAGTTGGCCCGACTGTACCAGCCTCTATACACATTAAAAATGCTACCAGATGACTAAAATTACAGCCAGGTGATTGTTCAGAAAGCATATATGACGTTTAAATATGCAGACCTTAATGTCAGATACGCCTACCGATAGGGATGGAGAAGGATCCCTTCCTGAAGGACATAATCAGAAGAAGAACTCTCACCCATCCCCATCGAACCAATCATCTGGGAGCAGAGAACCTAAGGATCAGAAACCAGTAGGTCCGGGGTGCAGCCGGCATGGAGCCTGCTACACCTTTGGGGCTCCTGGCCATGTGGCGAAGAATTGCCTTCGAACAAAGACGAGGCCGAAGTGTTTCAGTTGTGGAAAATGGGGACATTATGCCCCTGATTGCAGATCTGCACGATCACCAGCCACAAGAGCAGCAGCACCACCGCTGGCCATATAAGGACTAGCACCCACTTATGGAGCTTCGCCATACTATCCTCAGCCACTAGTGGGTTTTCTGCAGGCCTTCCCACTATAAAGGCCTTCGTCAACACCGCCACTGGTGTCATAGCAGACGCCACCCGCCCAAGGACAACACCAGGTGGTGACAGTGAAAACCCCCCCCCCCCCCCCCCTGGCATTCCCAATAGGATGAAGACCTAAGACGGCTTTCCAACAACCTGTCATCATAGTCAAGTTCCCAACAGGTTTTAAGAATTGTTTAATTGATTCAGAGGCTTAAGTATCTCTTATTGTTGAATAACAAGTTGGTGTTCCTCAGGTTCCAAGCGAGACTCCCTTAAAACGTCAAGGGTTGGAAGGAGGGAAGTTTACATTACCACATTTTGTTCACAGCCCTTTGAAATAGAGACGAGAAACTTATTCAGGATTTCTGTCGTCCTTGAGTTGGGAATTACGGGAATTCATGTTATTTTTGGGACTGACACCATATGGCAATTGGAGATAAATGTCCTTTCTTGTTCAAAAGAGTTATCTGTAACTTTGAGAGATCAAATGCTTCCCATTGGAGGGACAGTTGCATCTTTAGCCACAATCCTAAAACCTGTAAATAAAGTTTTTGATAAATGTGATGTCCGATTTTATCAAGAAGGGTGTATTGATCCGTGTTCTGCTGTTAATTGAGATAGATGTGTGTAAGAAAGATTTCCTTATTGATATTTGCATCCTTATACTCAATGTAGATTTTGAGGATAACATAATTCCTGATTCATTGGTACAAGCAGAGGCAGGGAAGATTAAAGTATTATTTAATCATTTTGCCTCTGTACCTGTGTTACTTCGAAGACTAGAGAACAATGGTTTGATTTTGGACTGTCCTCCTAGAAGAGCTGCTTACCATAGCTAAAGAATCTCTTCTTCCCTTACCAAAAGGAAAGTAGCCACTGAACAATTACAGTGCAGTAATCCCTTGGGTGAAGAAGTATTGTTTGGTAATATCAGTGTTGTCAGGTGCATGAGGATAGAGAAGAATCTGTAAAGAATAGGCCAGAATATTCGGTGTATGTGTAGGCAAAGGGAAAGTGAACCGTAACCAAAAAGAAGGATCCAATGAAGTACTGTCTGGCCAGTCAAAGGACCCCATAACTCTCTAGGGGTAGTATCTCAATGGGTGGCTGGTGCCCTGGCCAACCTACTACTTATATATGCTTTATATACTGATGCCTCTAACTCTGTAATGGGTGCTGGCTGTGCTGCATTGTCCTCAGACAAAATAAGTCGACTCTTATTACCTAGTGAAGAATCATCTTAACTATATCGCATTTAACATGATTAATACAATTGAAGATAGGGTACATCATAATTTTGTCATCTTTATTGATTCAAAATTGCCATAGAGGCTCTGATAGGTTATTCTCATAAGAATCAAATTTTATTACAAATCTAAAGAGTTCTAAATAAATTCTATACCCAAGGGGTGAATGTTTAAAATGTTTGATTCCTGACCAAGTTTGAGTTGTAGGTACTGAAAAAAGTGTGTATTGCTGCAAAGTTAGCAATAGATCTGCCACAAAATAACACTAAACTACCTGCTAAGGATTATATAACTAGCTTAAAGCATTTTACTGTAAAAAAAATGGCAAACATTTTGTTAACTGGCCCCTACACTATCAATAATATTGATACCAATGATATTGTCTCAATAATCGGCGTCTTTATTCATTTGCCCTCGCACTGCTCGATAGTCATGACAATAATTGTCATTTTTCTCTCAGCCTTCACTGTGGTAACATGCTCTCCGACAAAGATTTAGTTTGCATATCCGTAGGATTTATTTTAAGGATAGAACAAATAAGCAAGTGGATGAAAGAATTGTTCAAAAAAAGACTTATATACACATGAAAGCCTCCTGGATGAACTAAAATTTACTGAGCCATCTGATTTTTTTTGGACCAGGGTGTGATGAACTTGAATTTAGTGAAACCCTCTATAGAAAAGAAAGAAACACATTTGTGAAAGACCATTCCAGCAAGTCAAAAATAGTTTGTTACTTGGCTATTGGCAATTCATTTGAAGACGTGAAATTTGTAAGTGCAATGTAAGCTCAATCAATCAACAAGATAGTTGTAGAGATCTGTTATGCAATCATACGCTGTCTTAAAGGTTATTTAAACTTGTCTTCTTTTATTAGACAACTTGTGGAAAGAAATACACCTTAGAAAAAAACAATAATTAATATTCATACCACTGAAATGAAGAAAAATGTAAAATTACTCTTTCATGGAAACTTCTCTGAACAGGAATGAATGGAATGCATTGTACTTTAGAGGTAGAAAGCATATTTTGTGAGGTTGACATATTAATAGACTTATCTATAACAACAGAATTTATGGCTCTTTTTGCATTGAGCTTGAGAAAGGTCCATTTTCCTTAAATCCACTGCTCAGGAAGTGGCAATCTTGCCAGATTCAGTGCTTTCTCCCAAAAGCCCCTTTCACACAAGCAAAAGGAATTCATGGTGATGATCAGAATGAGCTTGGTTTTTTGTAGTTGGATCCTAAAAAAAAATTTGAAAATACCTTAATATGGATTGAAAGTTGCAGGAGAGAGAGAGAGAGAGAGAGAGAGAGAGAGAGAGAGAGAGAGAGAGAGAGAGAGAGAGAGAGAGAGAGAGAGAGAGAGAGTGTGTATGGGGGAATATTTTTTTTATTATTAATTTTAACCCCCCAAACACCAGATGAGTGGAAAATTGTTAGCAATGAATTCAAAAGCAGATGGAATTTCCCTCATTGCTGTGGTCTAAAGATGACACACATGTGGAAATAAAAAAGGGATAGCTCACTCAGGATCTTTTTATTTCATTTATAAAAAATACTTTAGTGTTGCCCTGATAGTAGTTATAAATGCCAAATATGAAACTTTTAATGGTAGATTTAGGCATAAATGGGAGAGTATCTAATGGTTTAGTAGGTTTAGTATTTAGCAAGACTAAATTTAATGGAATGTTGAATGAAGGGAAATTAAACTTGCTGGCATTTAAGCTCTTACAAGGAACAAATAGGCAACTGCCTCATGTCCTGGTTTCTCATGAAGCATTTGCTATATCTGAGCTTTTTATGAAGCCTTATGCGCAATCTGAATTTGATGCACACGGGATATTTTATTACAGTTTTAAGTAGGGCAAGGCATATTGTCGAGAATGTGAAAATAGACACCCATTTGTCTGTTAAGTCTAACATTGATGAGGACAATGCTCTTCCACCCTTCGAAGTCGACCATGATTCTGTAATCAATGCTTAAACTTGGTGTCATTTTAGCTCTATTTCCATATTTTGATGAGGCAGGCCAAGTACAGATGGTAAAACTCTAAATATAATTCAATCTTACATAATAGCTTGTTACCACAGAAAATCTAGTATATTCAATCAGTGTAATTTTCAATAAATACACCAAGGGGTATATAAATGTATATATAAATTGTTTGCCGGTTTGAGTTTAGAAATTATAAATTTTTCTAACCTTTATTATCAGTCAATATATACTCAGTTTTTAGTTGCGAATAGTTTTTAATTTAATATTTTTTAATGTTTATTATTCAATAATCAAATAGAAAATTATACATAACCTCACACAATCTTCAATCACATCCTCTCACTCTTCATCATTTGTTACTCTCAGAATGGGAAGGCATTTCTTGTTCTGTGAGGAAAGACATCTCACCTTAATACCATAATGTGCTTTCTGCAACATCATCCTGGGGTGAATGACATTGCAGAAAGCACCAGATTTCTTCAACTATGTAATTTTTCCGAGTTCCTTTCGGAAGTCTGGTCTTAACATGTAAGAGAATTCTGAATGCCTTCATTTTTCTTGCTGTATTTACTACCGTATAGTCATCACATATACAGTGTATTCTTCAATGGGAAGACAAGTCTCTGTAGAGGAGTATACACTCCCAACAAAATTGCTCTCTCTTCTTCCTTCTTCTTAGAGCTCTATATGTTTACACTTTGGTGACTTGAATAAAAGTGACATTTATTGTCAATCTCACCCTCACAATACACAAGAGTTTAATGAGTCAATGATACTTACAAGGCTGTTTCAATATCATTGACGATCCTCCAATCATTACCTCAGACTATCAATGTTATTGACAATAATGGGAGTATTATCCTTAAAATTGTCTAGTGTAAGGAGGTTCTTCCAATGGCAATCATTAAAGAAAAAAAAAAGATACCAATTGTTTCTTCATGGGAACCATCCTGCCAGAGGGATAGGAGTGCAGAGGTAATTTTAATAGAATGCATTTTAGTCATACAAAATTGACCTATGTCTTTTTAATGTGCACACCCCCAAGAACCTGTCTCTTAGTGCAGTGAGTGTGGCACTATTTTAACCATCCAATATATACTTTATGAATGTACCGTTTTTAAAACAGATTCAAGTCTTGGTGAGATAATCTTCATCTGACATTTATCTGATTCTGAGTATTGCTGTTTTTAAGATTTTTATTTTTTAAGAAGCACAGGTTTAATAGATTTTTAAATATCCATATATCATAGGGTTTAAATTCTTACCTATTTTTTGTCAATAAAATTTAATACACACACACACACATATATATAAATATATATATATATATATATATATATATATATATATATATATATATATATATATATATATATATATATATATATATATATATACACACACACACACACACACACACACACACACATACACACACACGCACCTGGCTGAGGACTATGAAGCGTGAAGTAGATGATGAATGGGGAAGTATTGAATTGAAAGCTCAAGATAGAGACAACTGGCGAAATCTAACCGAGGCCCTTAGTGTCAATAGGCGTAGGAGGAGATGATGATGATATATAAATATATGTATATATTCATACCAGCTTTGTGAGAGATAAGTTTGACTCATTGAACTGGTAAATCTCCATCCCTTTGATAATAAATTACTTGCTGACGAATTCCTTCATAACGTGTGAACTCTGTGTGACAACAGCTACTGCAGTGTCACTGGTTACATTTGAGCGGCCCCACATGCATCATTCATCCTTACTATAGGTCAGATGAGGGTAGTATATTCGATGCCCCTCTCTGGGAGCGAGTGACAAAGCTTTCCTAGTAAACCAGACAGTGAGGCAGGTATGGGAGATTCTTCTAATATCCTTGTAGCAGGTAATGGTCCATTCAGGGATTGAGTACTCATATTATCCAGGTAGCATAGAACGTGTTCATCCATATTATGGATCCCTTCTGCACGACTTGGGTGCACCTAATTCGAGTGGTGTCCTGTTCTGCTAGCTCACACACACACACACACACAGACTCTCTCTCTTTACAATGGAAGGTGTAGAGAATGTGTCTCTTTAGTCAGAACACTTCTTAGCATATCTCAGACTCCCTTGCCTGTCTCTGTCAAAGAAAATCTTGTTAGAGTTTGGATTCCTCCTCCTTGGGGAAATGGTTCATGCTCAGATGGAGATTCAAGTAGTCTTGTCTACCATGGGACTTAGATCCCGTGGTGATGATGGTCCTTATCCTCAGGGCCTGGATGCATATGCCTCCTGCTAACCTGAGAAGGGCATCATAAGGTCTTTCCCATAAAACTCTCTCTTCTCTGCGTCAGCGAGAAAGAAGGAGAATTTCCGACTTTTCATGAAGTCAACTTTTAGAGGATGCGTGTTTTGTTGCCGTCATCATCTCACTGACTTCATGATGAAAACCTAGTACCTGTCAGTCTCAAACACTAGTTCAGAACCTTCCCAATCCAATATGTCCATTTAAGTTGACACAAAATTAACTGGTGATACTTGAGGTGGACTCGACACATTGGGTTCAATTGTCTCAGGCTTCTTATAATCCCTAGCAGGAACAAGAGGGAACTTTCCAGACACTTCCTTTTGGCTTGGTAATGCTATTCGTTTGCTTATGCAACATTGGTCAGTGCATACCTCTGCTCTCTCAAATCAGTTGTCTAGATTTACTTGGTGTACGTGTAGCTAAAGGTGTTGGACCACCTTATGGACATTACCAACAGACCATTGAAACTTTTTTCCTTAGGTCCAGAGGTTGCTGTTAATTAAGTTTTGAAGCATATGGAGCTCCCTGATGGGACTTGATGTGCTTCCCGCCCGTCTAAGGTAATACGTTTGGCTTGAATCTTGAGAAGTCTTGAAATGGCTGGCTCTTCTACTTCTTTCTTGTTCCCCTATCGAGGGGATGCAGCAGCAGCAAGCATTACACTTTGGTTGGATGTCTGATGCTGGTGAGTTACCAGACAGACCACCCTTCTTGTACAGTAGACTACGTCTACCAAGAAGCAACTCCTCCTTCCAATTGGTAAGGTAGGGAATGGGTCTGTGTTTTATCAAAGATTTCTTTTGATGTTCCTTGTTTGCACTTCATATGTTATCTCTTTGTTAGGGAGATAGGTTTTTCATATCCTAGTACATGTGTTGGCTTCCTTTTAAGCCAGTACTAACTTAGGCCCTTTCTTGCTCCCATACAGGATCAGTAAGGATGACATGTTAGGGATGAAAAAAAAAAAACCTTTAGTTTGGTTCTAAGGGGTTTCTTCCCCCCGATGAGTGAGGCTTCCTATTTTAAAGGACGAAAGGTCTGTATTCTTGTAGAAAGAAGGGAAGAATTTTCAAAGTAATTTGTATTTTTCATAGCTATACAAACTTGAGTCCTTAAAATTAATTCTCTCACCTCTAGGTCTAAGGACAAAAGTGGCTATTCTGTGACAGGATCATGGGCTGGGCTCCTTCCCCCTTTGCGCCAATTTTTTTTTAATTAATTACCTTGACATATTTATTCTAAAGGTTTCTTTTGCTTTGAAAAATACAATTTACTTTTAAAATATATTGCTACTTTGATATTTCAGATCTCTATCGCCAGTTTGGAGATGTCCCTCATGAACAAGAAAGTAATCAAAATCATAAAAATTTTTCACAAACCCTGCTGTCTGATCATCTTATGGCTTCACATTTACCAGAACATCGTCTTATTATGTGGACAGATGGACCATTCCCTTTACCAGTGGCCGACAAAATATAGAAATGTAAGAATGATGTATATAATTTTTTTGTACAATTATGACTCCCATTTTTAGAATGTATGTATTAATGTAATTTTGCTTGTTTGTAATAATATATGCATTGAATTAGATTAATATTCTTATGATTTCTCTCAACCTCCCTTATGCTCATATTGCTTGTCTCTGGAAGCTCTGTTTTATGAACATTTACCCCTAAAACTAAAGAATTTCCTGTTTTCTTTCCTTTCAATAGTCTTATGCTAGAAAGCAAACTTTTTTTCATCACTTCCATCTTCTATATGTAGATCCAGGATCAGGTTTCCTGAATCCCTCAATATATAGCTAGATAAAATTAGTGCAAAGTGCAAATTATGGGGCATGCCGTTAAACCCTAACAAAGCTCAAAGTATAATTGTAAGTAGGTCAAGGACATATGGCTCTTCAACATCCAGATCTCAGCATTGATGTTTCTTTAACAATATGATTTTTTTTTTTTTAATTTTAGGTGTGGTTTGTTATAGCAAATTTACTTTTGAGAAACACATTTGGTCTGTTTCTTTGTCAATTGAACAAAAGATTCTCTTATCTAGAAAGTCTTGAAGATTTTTGGTGATCAATCGATTCTGTTTTAATGTATTAATTCATTCATTTTGCCTTGTTTTGAGTATTGTTCTCCTGTCTGGTCTTCAGCTGCTGAATCACATCTTAATTTGTTGGACAAGGACTTGCGGTCTATTAGATTTCTTATTCCTGATCTAGATATTAATCTCTGGCATTGTCGTTCAGTTTGATTTTTATGCATATTGCATAAGATTTTTCCTAATTCTGACTATCATTTGCATTCAGATCTTCCCAAACAGTACCACCCTGCATGTAATGCTAGGTATGCATTTAATTCAAACTATTATGGCTTCTCTATCACAAGACTCATTACTATACTGTATTTTAGAAGTTTTACTCCAGCTATGACCAGATTGTGGAATGATCTTCTTAATCATGCAGTTGAATTGGTGGCACTTAGGAAGTTTAAACTTGCAGTGAATGTTTTTATGTCGAACAGGCTAACATAAGTCTCTCTTTATAGTTTATTTTAACATTACTGATCTTGAAAGGAATTTTGATGTAGGAAAATTCAATTTTTAAGTGAGATAACCATGTCGACCTGATGGAAGCTCCCTTCGGCTGCTTCCTACTGTATAATATATCTGCGAGTGATATTACAAGAGAATTACCGTCAGGTATCACAGGGTTCAGTACACTCATGCTGCTGTGCTCCCTCTTAATCTGGCTGTTTTAATACATGCCTTTTGCTTTTTCTTTCAGATTGAATAAATGTGCTGGCAGATCCTAGTCATACATACATACATATACCAAGGCACTTCCCCAATTTTGGGGGGTAGCCGACATCAACAAATGAAACAAAACAAAAAGAGGACCTCTACTCTCTACGTTCCTCCCAGCCTAACAAGGGACTCAACCGAATTCAGCTGGTACTGCTAGGGTGCCACAGCCCACCCTCCCCCGTTATCCACCACAGATGAAGCTTCATAATGCTGAATCCCCTACTGCTGCTACCTCCGCGGTCATCTAAGGCACCGGAGGAAGCAGCAGGGCCTACCGGAACTGCGTCACAATCGCTCGCCATTCATTCCTATTTCTAGCACGCTCTCTTGCCTCTCTCACATCTATCCTCCTATCACCCAGAGCTTCCTTCACTCCATCCATCCACCCAAACCTTGGCCTTCCTCTTGTACTTCTCCCATCAACTCTTGCATTCATCACCTTCTTTAGCAGACAGCCATTTTCCATTCTCTCAACATGGCCAAACCACCTCAACACATTCATATCCACTCTAGCTGCTAATTCATTTCTTACACCCGTTCTCACCCTCACCACTTCGTTCCTAACCCTATCTACTCGAGATACACCAGCCATACTCCTTAGACACTTCATCTCAAACACATTCAATTTCTGTCTCTCCGTCACTTTCATTTCCCACAACTCCGATCCATACATCACAGTTGGTACAATCACTTTCTCATATAGAACTTTCTTTACATTCATGCCCAACCCTCTATTTTTTTACTACTCCCTTAACTGCCCCCAACACTTTGCAACCTTCATTCACTCTCTGACGTACATCTGCTTCCACTCCACCATTTGCTGCAACAACAGACCCCAAGTACTTAAACTGATCCACCTCCTCAAGTAACTCTCCATTCAACATGACATTCAACCTTGCACCACCTTCCCTTCTCGTACATCTCATAACCTTACTCTTACCCACATTAACTCTCAACTTCCTTCTCTCACACACCCTTCCAAATTCTGTCAGTAGTCAGTCAAGCTTCTCTTTTGTGTGCAACCAGTACAGTATCATCCGCAAACAACAACTGATTTACCTCCCATTCATGGTCATTCTCGTCCAACAGTTTTAATCCTCGTCCAAGCACTCGAGCATTCACCTCTCTCACCACTCCATCAACATACAAGTTAAACAACCACGGCGACATCACACATCCCTGTCTCAGCCCCACTCTCACCGGAAACCAATCACTCACTTCATTTCCTATTCTAACACATGCTTTACTACCTTTGTAGAAACTTTTCACTGCTTGCAACAACCTTCCACCAACTCCATATAACCTCATCACATTCCACATTGCTTCCCTATCAACTCTATCATACGCTTTCTCCAGATCCATAAACGCAACATACACCTCCTTACCTTTTGCTAAATATTTCTCGCATATCTGCCTAACTGTAAAAATCTGATTCATACAACCCCTACCTCTTCTAAAACCACCCTGTACTTCTAAGATTGCATTCTCTGTTTTATCCTTAATCCTATTGATTATTACTCTACCATACACTTTTCCAACTACACTCAACAAACTAATACCTCTTGAATTACAACACTCATGCACATCTCCCTTACCCTTATATAGTGGTACAATACATGCACAAACCCAATCTACTGGTACCATTGACAACACAAAACACACATTAAACAATCTCACCAACCATTCAAGTACAGTCACACCCCCTTCCTTCAACATTTCAGCTCTCACACCATCCATACCGGATGCTTTTCCTACTCTCGTTTCATCTAGTGATCTCTTCACTTCCTCTATTGTATACTCTCTCTCTCATTCTCATCTCCCATCACCAGCACCTCAACACCTGCAACCGCAATTATATCGGCCTCCCTATTATCCTCAACATTCAGTAAACTTTCAAAATATTCTGCCCACCTTTTCCTTGCCTCCTCTCCTTTTAACAACCTTCCATTTCCATCTTTCACTGTCTCTTCAATTCTTGAGGCAGCCTTCCTTACTCTCTTCACTTCTTTCCAAAACTACTTCTTATTCTCTTCATATGACTGACCCAATCCCTGACCCCACCTCAGGTCAGCTGCCCTCTTTGCCTCACGTACCTTGCGCTTTACTTCCACAGTTTTCTCTCTATATTTTTCATACTTCTCTATACTATTACTCTGCAACCATTCTTCAAAAGCCCTCTTTTTCTCTTTCACTTTTACCTTCACTCCTTCATTCCACCATTCACTGCCCTTCCTCATGCAGCCTCCAACAACCTTCTTGCCACACACATCACTTGCAATCCCAAAAAAATTTTCTTTTACTAACTTCCACTCCTCCTCTAAATTAACAGTTTCTCTTACTCTCACTTTATCATATGCCATTTTCAATCTTTCCTGATATTTACTTTTTACCCCGGTTTTATTAGCTCTTCAACCCTCACTAGCTCCCTTTTACATCCACCTACTCTATTCCCCTACTCTTTTGCTACAACTAATTTTCCTTCCACCAAAGAATGATCAGACATACCGTTAGCCATACCCCTAAACACGTGCACATCTTTCAATCTTCTAAACATTCTTTTAGTTATCAACACATAATCCATTAATGCCCTTTTTACTACTCTTCCATTTTCCACTCTTACCCATGTATACTTGTTTTTATCTTTCTTTTTGAAAAAGCTAGCATTTATTACCATCTCTTGTTCAACACATATCTACCAGTCTCTCACCACTCTCATTTTCGCCTGGTACGCCATACTTCCCAAAGACACCTTCTACTTCTCCAGCGCTCACTCTAGCATTTAAGTCACCCATGACAACTACATAATTCTTTCTACCCAGTCCTTTTACACACCTAGTTAATTCATTCCAGAACTCATTCCGCTCTTCTTCACTTTTCTCACTACCTGGCCCATACGCACTGACAAATGCCCAACATTCCTTACCCAACCTAACCCTTACCCACATTAACCTAGATGATATCTCCTTCGATTCCACTACTTTACCTGTCATTTATTCACTCAGCAATAAAGCCACACCCTCTCTCGCTCTTCCCCTTTCAATCCCAGACACTCTACCAGACATTTCACCAAACATCACTTCACCCTTTCCTTTCATCTTTGTCTCACACAAGGCCAATACATCCATCCTTCTCTTCCTAAACATACTTCCAATCTCACATCTTTTACTCTCTATCGTACTACATCCACGCACATTCAAACACCCCAAAACTAGAGTGCGGGGAGCAGTCACTCTCCCCCCAGCTCCATTTCTTTGTTGACGTCTCGCAGGATTATATACAGGAGAGGGGGTTCCCAGCCCCCTCGTCCCGTCCCTTTTAGTCGCCTCTCACGACACGCAGGGATAACGTTGGCACTATTCTAATTGTTTTTATGTCCCCGCGGCAGATCCTAGTGTTTAAGGTATATTAATGAAAGAAGCCAACAATATGTGCTTTCTGATAACTAAATGTGAGACAGTTATCTGTAGTACCTGCAGTTATCCAATATATACAGATTTATGTGCTATCCAGTATTTATTCAATTTATACAGTTTTCTGTGCTATCTAGCTGTTATCCAATGTATACAGTTTTCTGTACTATCAAGCAGTTATCCAACATATACAGTTTTCTGTACTATCCAGCATTTATCTATCATATACAGTTTTCTGTGCTATCCAGCAGTTATCCAACATACTGTATACAATTTTCTGTGCTATCCTACATTTATCCAACACATACAGTTTTCTGTGCTATCCAGCATACCTATCTTTGTTGGGCAGTATGTCTGTTGCTGTTGTATCCTTTACGAGTGTGGCTTTACAACTCCGATGACAACGTGAACCTAAGGAAGTTAGTTTTCTTTAAACATTGCTAGTACTCTGTTGGCAGAAAGAGTTTTGCTGCTGCCAAGTGTGGAGGGGAGAGGCAGCACCTTTCTTCTGTTTATCTTGGTGGAGATGTGTTGATTCCGATTTCAAGTACAAAAAAACTGAATTCGACTGTAATAAGTATGAGAGAATTGTAATCAACTTTTATCTTTCTCTCTGTCTGAATGGTTAACGTCACTGGAACCTCAGTTCCTTGGGCCCGGTGTGATTCCCTGGCCGACCGGAAGCTATTATCATAAAGTTGATTACCCCTTGGGTCTCTGATCCCAAGGTAGAGAAGATGCAGATACTGTATTAAGAAGTATTTATGGCTTTATAGACATAAAGTAGGGTCCCAAATAATGCGAGAATTTGGTCGATCAATGGCACTACAAAAATGTAAAATCGCATATTTCGAAACACATAACAGGAATAATTCCATTAGGGCCATGGCAAATGAAAACTTACCTATTCAAATGTTTTTACTACCCATTTTCAATACTTTCTGTGAACTATACTGTATTTTTTTCTAATATTAGATTGTTTATATGAAGAAATAACATTTAAAATGTTTTAAAGTTTTAATAACTTGTAGAAGGTTAAAATTCCAACCAGGGTTGATGTAAATGTTATAATTCCCTTTATAACACGACCTAAAATTAGGACAAATTTTTATCAATTTTTTGGGGTCGGCCATGTCGTCCTGATGGAAGGTTCCTTTAGGTAGCTTTTCTAAGGGGTATATGCTACAGTGATACTCCTAGAGAAATAAACCGAAAGTTTCCAGAACTCTAACTCCTGGCGCGATTCATCCATAATATAACTTTAAAGATGTCGCATAAAATCAGGGGACATATTTTTAGATACGACACATAGCAATCTTACCCCGAATAGATTTAACTCTTTGAGGGGGAAGAGTGGCAAGAGTAGGGGGGGCCGATCTAGGTACCCGGTGGACCTCCTATCCGCACTAGTACCGGCCGCCATTCCTTTACTTGTAGCCAATATGATTTAGTGTTTTCCCAATGTTATCCCGGTGTTATCGCAAGTTTTCAGAATATTAATTATGCAATCTCTGGCATCTTCATTCTTTAGAAAGTTGAGTATTAATTCTTTCCTATGCATATATTTTGGCTCCCGTCTCACAGTTAAATTCCAATAATTTAAATGTGTTAGGTTGAGCATTGCCACGACCAAAGGCGGCCATTTCTACGACTGCTGTCGTCATTATTATTGCATTTTATTTAGCTAGTAGGGCAACTTTCCCGGCATTTAGCTATAATATTAGCTAGTTAGGAAAATTATACAAGTAAAGATTGTGCATACAAATAGATTATTATTCCTCTTCCTAATATGTAACTATACTTTCGTATACGGTGGGGGCCCCTTTGGTAACAACATGGCTGTGGTTTCTATCGAAATTAGGCTAGCCTAACTCGTATATGTATACGTTAGTAAAGTAATTCCCCATGTTTAACCTCGCCCTATCGTTCCTTATTAATTCGGATGGGGACATACATCCCCTAGAATTTATGGATAGGGTTTGATTTATATTCTCTTTTAGAGAAAAGAAGCTAAACCCTTCCTCCCTTCCTGAGCCTACGCCATTACAGGTGGCAACCGCCGGCTCTCCCCATCGCCGCCAAGTACTCAGGCTTTGGGGTTAGACGGCAATTCAGGGTGCCCTGTCTTGCAGCCGACGATGTCGCCGGCAGGGGAATCTTTGTTCCTCTGCTGTCCAGGACATCATCGGCAAAGGAAGCCATGCTTCCTTAGTTCACGGTCGAAGGTAGGCGGCATACCTGCCGCCACCTTTCTTCCCTGTGAAATATAAGACCCTTCCCCCTACCCCCTCTGTCCTTTAGTGTCGGCCTAGCCATCACAACGTTCTCTCATCGGTACTCAGACAGTCATCCCATCTTGCCGAGTTGACTGTTTTGGCAGCCGGGACCCCTACCGGTGGCAGTTATGCAGCCGCCTCAGTCACCTTCCCCCTTATGTCCTTCCTTCACTGGAAATGAATGTCTCGGGGGGAAAGATAGAGCCGGACCTGACAGCGACCAGTGGGAAACCCAACATACTTTTGAGAAGTCTTCAGGCCTACCTTGGTCTGCCATCCACAAATTTTGCCGCCGGCTGTACAGCTGGCGGCAGGCCTTTTGTGGAGGGATGGAAGCTAGAATCAGACGGATTCTTATCCCTTCCACTAGAATTCTCATTCTGGCAAGGAGACAGTAGGCAGCCTGACAGTCCTCCTACACTTCCAGATTTTGTGCTAAACCATAATAATAGGAAACCCTCCTGCCTTAATACTTTCTCTCTTTATCAGTTAGTGCCGCCAGGTACAAACCTAACCCTGGTAGTGTGCTGGCTAGACTACAGTATATAGAATATACCATAGTACATTTAATTTCTAACATATTGTACGTTTCCTATCACAGTCTATTGTTGGGGCCACGATATCATGTTGAGGTTGAGTAATCCCTCAACACCCAGATAAATCCTTTGATCATCGGGACCCTAATAAATCACCGTTCAATATTAGTATATTACAGGTGAATAGTTATACTAACACTTACTAACCCTAACACTAAGTATTAGAGTTTCCTCCACTCTGTATTCTCCCTAACAAGGAACCTAAAATATTATTATTGACGGAGGTCTCAGTAATTGATTGGGGTGGGAAGCGTAGATATGAGTCTTCTCTATTTCCTTTCCAGCTTACTATCTTAAGCTACCATAAACAATAGTAATTACTATTGTTCATAAAATTGTATGCTTTTTTATTAATGATATAAAAAACTATATACTCATTGAGCCCCTTTTCCTTTACAGGAGGAGCTAATGTAGAAATGTTTAGCCTTAGCCTGCAACCACAAAGACAAAGACACTTGTGGCTACACGAAGTGCAGGACTCATGCCCCCTGCAGCATCGTGTCGGGAGTTCTCAAGTATTGGGACCCGAAGGGTTACCCCACCTGTTTGACCCTGCTGGCCAACGGCTTCGCAGAAGCTCCCTCAGTCAACATGGAGACTAGAGATACAGTTAGGGAGACCCTTCGCTAATGGGTAAGTAGATTCCAAAAGAATTTTCAAGGGACTGTACTTACTCGACGACTCCCTAAGGTACCTACTGTTCCCCAAGGCTCTACCTAATGCGGGGTGCCCCAGGAACAGGTCCAGTCTCCCCTTATACAAATGAAGATAGACGTGGACATAGACAAGGCAGTAGAAGGCATGGACATCCTTCAAGAAAGGACATCAGAAGTGTTCATTGACACTGAGAAGGCCCCACTACAAGTAGGCCCTGAAGAAGACATGGAACATCCACACGCGGAGGAAGAAGAATCCGTTTCAACGGCAACTGAAGACCCTCAGTTTGCCGGGACGGCATACCAACCTATGCCGTCAACCTCTTCAATCCCAACTCCATAACCACCAGCATAGGCCGTCATGAATCATGAATGAAGAGATCCTCACTTTGATCCAACGGATAATGGAGTTGTTCTAAAAGGTACAAGAGACAATGAGAGAATCACTCAGACTGCAACAGATACTATTGCAAGAGGGGATGGATCGCCCAGGACCTACCAAGAGCTCTGCTAAGAAGCTCCTTAAGGTGCTGAATTTCTTTCACCGCTCCGAAACCGACCCCTGGAGGTATACGAGGCATATGCCATGATGAATGGGAAACTATTCGTCTCAGAGAAGTTGGGGACCAAACTGATTGAAGATCTTGAATTCTGGCCTAACTTTTCAGTTTACCCAGAATGCTACATGAGACTGCAGGATGAACATGCAACCTGTGAGGAAATGGTACCCAAAGAGGTCATTGTCCTCGAACATGACAAGGCGCAAGCCATCTTCCTGAAAACATTGAAAGGAGCCGGGTAATCCAACTCCAAAGTCTCAGCACTGAGCAAGAGACATCCCACGTTTTTTGCTCCTTCTTCCATCTCTTTCGCCTGTTCGGAGAAAGCACTAGACTTCGCCGTCAAGGAAGTCGACAAGGGCAATCCTTGCCCAACCCTAGAGGAATGCAAACCATTCTCTCTAGCACTACCTGCCTGCGAGAAGTGGAAGGATGTCCGTCTAACCTTCTCCGTCTTCAAGTTGGATCCAGAGATAGTAGGCCAGTAGTTCAATGAGAACCTTCCGAAGTTGCCAGACAATCTTCTGAGGAGGGATCAGGAGACGAAAGAGAGACTAGCAGCCTCCTTTTCTCATCAGAACTGCCTGGAAATGAGTGCAGGTGTACAGAACGCCCCAGAAAGGTCTCAGTAATTGATTGGGGTGGGAAGAGTAGATATGTGTCTTTTCTATTTCCTTTCCAGCTTACTATCCTAAGCTACCATAAACAATAGTAATTACTATTGTTCATAAAATTTTATGCTTTTATATCAATGATGTAAAAAAGTATACTGTATACTCATTGAGCCCCTTTTCCTTTACAGGAGGTGCCAATGTAGAAATGCGCAGCCTTAGTCTGCAACCACAAAGACAAAGACTCTTGTGGCTACACGAATTGCAGGACTCATGCCCCTTGCAGCATCGTGTCGGAAGTTCTCAAGTATTGGGACCCGAAGGGTTACCCCACCTGTTCGACCCTGCTGGCCAACGGCTTCGCAGAAGCTCCCTCAGTCAACATGGAGACTAGAGATACAGTGAGGGAGACCCTTCGCTAATGGGTAAGTAGATTCCAAAAGAATTTTCAAGGGACTGTACTTACTCGATGACTACCTAAGGTACTTGCTGTTCTCCAAGGCTCTACCTAACGCGGTGGTGCCCCAGGAACAGGTCCAGTCTCCCCTTATACAAATGAAGATAGACGTGAACATAGACAAGGCAGTAGAAGGCATGAACATCCTTCAAAAAAGGACGTCAGAAGTGTTCATTGTCACTGAGAAGGCCCCACTACAAGTAGGCCCTGAAGAAGATGTGGAACATCCACAAGCGAATGAAGAAGGATCCGTTTCAATAGCAATTGAAAGGAGCCGGGTAAACCAACTCCAAAGTCTCAGCACTGAGCAAGAGACATCCCACCTTTCGTGCTCCTTCCTCCATCTCTTTCCCCTGTTCGGAGAAAGCACTTGACTTCGCCGTCAAGGAAGTCTACAAGGGCAATCCTTGCCCAACCCTAGAGGAATGCAAACCATTCTCTCTAGCACTACCTGCCTGCTAGGAGAAGTGAAAGGATGTCCGTCTAACCTTCTCTGTCTCCAAGTTGGATCCAGAGATAGCAGGCCAGCAGTTCAATGAGAACTTTCCGAAGTTGCCGGACAATCTTCTGAGGAGGGAACAGGAGACGAAAGAGAGACTAGCAGCCTCCCTTTCTCATCAGAACTGCCTGGAAATGAGTGTAGGTCTACAGAACACCCCAGAAAGGATAATTTTCCTGGCTAAGTCCCACATGGGTACCCTTGTGAAAGACTTATATGCTTCCCTCAGAGCAAGGAGAGCCTGCACAGAGTCCATTTTGACCTCAGCAACCATAAGACACAAACCAAGGAAACTGATTACCTCGAACATCTGGGGTAAAGACCTTTTTCCCACAGGAACTGGTCCAAGAGAGCATAGCCAGAGCAACCACGGAGAACGGGAACCTTCTCCAAAAGTGGGGCATGAGCTCTAAGAGGAAATCTTCCTCGGACGAAGGTCCCCAGCCTAAAAAATAAAAAGGCAAGGAGACCATGCAGATCTGCACAACTTTCTGCCGTGAGTACGATGGTCCCTCAACAACTGGTGGCTCAGTTGCCAATCTTTAACCCTAACGTTGTGTGGGAATCGACTTCCTTTCACCTTAAGTCAGAAAGGAAATGGCCCTAAGAGAAGTTCACCCAGAGATAACTCCTCCCGGGGCCGAGTAGGACGTGGTCACGAAAACAAATCCACAGGACCCCACACCCAAGAGGGGTTTCAGGTAAGAGATAGACCGTATCACTGTCGGGATTGTGAGACCTTCGATCCCTGGGGCCACAGCCTATTAACGAATGGACTCCGGTGGAAATGGAACAGAATTCCACCCCGTTTTCCAAAATTCTTCTAACACTCCACCCCCTCGTGAGAAGAATATACCTCAGAACTCTTGAATAAGCAGGTAAGAAGGAAAGCGAAGTCCATCAAATTCCAGGGAAGGCTGTTTTGTGTTCCCAAGAAAGACTCAGACAAACTCAGAGTCATTCTAGACTTGTCTCCACTCAACAAGTTCATCGAGAACAACAAGTTCTGGATGCTTACTTGGCAACACATAAGGACCCTTTTACCAAAAGGAGCAAACACACCCTCAATAGACCCACCATATGCTCACTGGCATTTTCTATTGAGCCGCCCTTTTTCCTCCTACCTAGTATTCATGCTACAGAAGAAGTGATTCTTCAGAGCAATGTCCTTCAGACTGAATACAGCCTCAACGGTGTTCACGAAGCCGGCAGACACAATTATCTAGCAGCTAAACTCCTAAGGAGTTCAATTACTAGCAGATCTAGACGATTGACCAGTATGGGCAGCATCCAAGACTACTTGTCTGCAGGCAGCCAACAAGGTGACCCAGTTTCTGGAACACCTGGGCTTTAACATCAATCGCAAGAAGTCTCGCCTTCCTCCAGCTCAGAAGTTCCAATAGCTAGGAATCCAATGGGACTTAAAGTCACACCATCTCCAGTGCTGTCCCAGGATGTTCAACAGAAGACTGTCTTCGCTTCCTCTTGGATAATGAAAACACTTCAGCTCATATTTTCTCACACTAGTGGGTCAACAAAAGTTCGGTGTTGCAAAGGAAAGAATTAACTTCATAGAAGAGTACAAATCCAACACCACGAAATGACAATACTTGTCTTCCTGAAAAAAAGGGTTTGCATTTGTGAAAAGTTATCAGCTCTCTTCTAAGTAATACCTTGAGATACGGGTTTAATGCGTTCCGGGACCAAGCTCGTGTGTCAATTTGCTCATATCTCAGATTAATTTTTCCCATATAAAATAACTAAAAAAAAATTAATCCTTTCCCACCCTCTGAAAAAACACCTAAAAACTGCATATTACAGTGGAAAAAATATGTTTTTAATTGTTCTTATTCACATTCTATGCTCACATAATAACAAATACCTATGAACTAGTTATGATCCTCAATAAAATGTAACATTATTATGGAGTTCTTACCTTCGAGACAGACGGTAGCGGCTAACGGCGGTATGTGCGGAGGAGGAGGAGGGAGAGAGGACGGGGAGGAGAGACTTGATGGCAACACGTTCGGTACGCAACACTTTTGTAACACTACTTAAACTTTAAATTTAACTTAAATGAAATTAGCAACTTTAAATTTAACTTAAATGAAATTAGCTTACTGTACACACACTTAAGAATAAAATGTTAATCTTACGTTACACTAAACTAATTCTAATTTAGTTTTCATTTTTATTTTTTTACTTTTCTTCTTCCAGCTTGGCTCTTTTTGCTTCGCTTTCACCTTCATTTTTTGCCGGCCTATTTAAAAGGAACCTATCTGGGGATGTTTGCTTTTGTCTCCCCTTCAAAATGTTGCCAAAATGACGCATGCAAGTGTCGTCACTAAGGGCTAACGCACGACCACACGCCAACTTGTCCGGGTGCCTCTTTTCCATAAAATTAGAAAACTCCTGCCACTTCGCTGACATATCTTTGATTTCTGTCATAGAGAGGCGGCCCTCGTCTTCCATCTCCTCCTCGCTACTGAGCTCCTGAAATATCTCCGAATGTTGCATCTCCTGGAGCTCTATCAATTCCTGTGTCGTGAGCTCTTCCTGATGCTCCTCGACAAGGTCGTTCACGTCTGCCTCATCTACCTCCAGCCCCATGGACTTTCCAAAAGACAAAATTTCATCCGTCACAATAGGTTCGGGGTCATCAGGGTCTGTCGTATTGAACCCTTCAAAGTCCCTCTCAGCGATGGAAGCTGGCCACAATTTCTTCCATGCTGAATTAAGAATTCTTCTTGTGACACCCTGCCAGGCATCGTCAATAATTTTTAAGCAATGGACGATGTTGAAATGTTCCTTCCAAAATTCACGAATGGGGAGATTGGTGTTGTCTGTGACATGGAAGCATTTCTTGAACAAATGCTTCGTGTACAGTTTTTTTAAAGTTGGAAATTACTTGTTGGTCCATGGGCTGGAGGAGTGGCGCGGTGTTTGGCGGGAGATAAAGGACCTTGATGAACCTGAACTCATCAAGAATGTCCTCTTCAAGACCAGGAGGGTGACCAGGGGCATTGTTGAGGACCAGGAGACATTTCATTGGCAGGTTTTTCGCAGCCAAATATTTTTTGACTGGCAGACCAAAGCACAGATTAACCCATTCTGCAAAGAAATGCCGCGTAACCCAAGCCCTAGCATTAGTGCGCCACATCACTTGCAGTTTTCTTTCAAGATCCTTGGCTCTTGAAAGTACGTGGGTTTTCCGAGTGGTACACCAGCAGTGGTTTGACCTTACAGTCACTGCTGGCATTGGCACACAAGGCTAGAGTTAACCGGTCCTTCATTGGTTTATGGCCCGGTAGTCTCTTCTCCTCTGCCTTGATGAATGTCCTCCTGGGTATCTTCTTCCAGAAAAGGCCAGTTGAAGACTTGTTGGGGGATGTAGCCATGTTGGGCGATAACCAAGGCAAAGGTTGTGACGAAGTCCACCTCGGCTTTCGAGTCAGAACTTCCTGCTTCCCCATGCCTCACAACCGAGTGTATCCCAGTCCGTTTTTTAAAGTTATCCAACCACCGACGACTAGCTTTGAAAGTTTCTGCTGGCATCGAAATCTCCCCTCTCTCGGATGCTTGCTTCCCTTTCAAGTCATCGTAGATTCTGCTGGCCTTTTCATATATGATAGTGATGGTCACGCTATCTCCCACCAGCTGTTTCTCCTTTATCCATATTAAAAGAAAGCCTCTTACTCTCGTCATGAGTATCACTGCACAGCTTGGAAAGGATGGTTACTCCTTTGGAAGCCTTGGTACTTTTATAGCATCCTTCTGCTTGAGCCAGCTCAGTCACTCTTACACCACTCTCCTGTTTTTCGATTATTTCATGCTTTATCCCCATTGTTATCATACGCTATTTCTTTTCACTACCCTTGTTTGCACTTGCTTGCTTTGGACCCATTGCTTATTCACTGAATTCTGCCCTAATTAACACAAAAAACACATAAAAAAAGCAAAAACTACGGCCGATACTCGGAGATAAACTTTACGCAATGGAGAACTGACAGGAAAGACCGAGCGATGCTGTCCTGGCGAGATGCCTCTTGGCACACTTGGCCACCTGGCGGCCACATAGGGAACTGCCTCGTATATAAATTTTTTTTCGTATATCGACAAAAATTTGCTCGAAATTTTCCTCGTACCTCAAATTTCTCGTATGTTGGGACACTCGTATCTCAAGGTATTACTGCATAAATTTTGATAGCCGAGTTTTCAGCTCTGTTGAAATTATGTTAGAGGACTTGGGTTTGTATAGTTAGGAAAAATACGAATTGCTTTTAAGAATTGTTATATTAGAGAACTGCCTGACAAGTTACAAATCACAGTCATTATGGCAAAAGTGCAGAGTTCCATACCTATTAATAAGCTTCACTACCTGCCCTCTGGATGCAAGTAAAGAATGCATGAATTGGCTGTAGAAATGTAATGAGTTTCTATTGAAAGAATAGATTTATGTTCATAGAATTCATTGAGTACAGTATTTTAAAATCTAATTTTGAATTTTTGCTTTTCAGGAAATGAGTGTTTGTATTGATAAATGGAGCACTAGTAGAGAGCCTCATGGAAATATGAAGTGCTTACTTTATCTGGCATGAAGCCAAGATTGGAGTTGGTGCTTACAACAAAATTCTATGTAAAAACTATCAAAATCATGCAGTTTATAGTTGACTGTATAGTTTTAAGCAAATTTAACATCATAGCTTGTTTTAGTATTATAGTGAGCAGTCCCTTGAAACTAAATATTTTTAGGGGCTTACCTGAATTAAGAACCAGATATGTCATTACCATGTTCAGACAAAATGCTAAACCTCTTTTACTAATGTGTGAACATCCAATTTAGACCAACAAAGGCAAGTTCAAATTTACTGGTTTATATCAAGAAAACACCTTACATGGGTTGATACTTTTTTAGCTAGGGAGGGAGAGCTCTTGTGATCCTTGCTAAAAACAAGAAATTGTCAATTGCTCTTCATCGACATTGCTGTTTTTTGCAATAGTTATATATTTTTTATAGTGATTCATTCTATAGTTATACTCTCATCAAAATGTTGTGGAACTGTGACTTTTATATTTGAGGTTTTAAGTAATGCTCTTTCAACTGGCTTATCCTATATACTATAGTCTCTTTTTATGCCATATCTCAAAGCAAGCTGTGTTCTTATTACTTCTTAGTGTGCACAGTGTAAATGTAAGTTTTTTATTTTTTATTTAAATCACTTAATGTAATAGTACATTTTGTATTTTTTGTCCCAAGCAGTGAAGGTAAGTCATTACCAAAATGCTGCTTATTTGTATTTTATATGGAGATTACTGATCTTGCTTCAAGTTAATTTCTTCTGGCAACAGAAGTTAATTTCTTCTGGCAACAGAAGTTAATTTCTTCTGGCAACAGAAATACTCAAAACTTGTCCGTTTTAGCATTGACAAGTTGGTTCAACCAATGTACATGTATTAGGAATCATTGTGGACTTATTCCAGAGGATTAAGGGAAAAGTGGTTTATGTAGCTTCCAATTCTGTGCAATTTTTCGTATCCATGTTAGAAAGCTCACTTGCCTTCAATCTATAAGCAACACTAGACCAGGCAAAGCATTACCAAGCTCCTACCTGGAGTTAGTTTAATCTCATTACTTTAGGTAAAAATTACTGAATGAGACACTTGCTACAGTTACCCTTTATCCAGATTGTTTGAAGAGATGTAAAGTATCACCTTTTTCTGCCAGTTGAAGATACAGACAATGAAAGTTGTCACTGAGGTTTATCATGAGTTCATGGACTGTGTTCTGGGGATTTAGCCCTAGTTAAGTTATGTAGGTGTTGAATTTCCATTGCTCACAGATGTAACTGATGTCAAAGCAGTAAAGATCCAATATCAGAAAGAGGATGAGACCCAAGTCAAAGAACTCTGATATGGTGGAAAGAAACTTGTACATGATATTCTTTAAGATGCGATTGGGGTCAAGGATGATGAACAATAATGTGTGATGAACACCTAGTAGAGGGAAGATAGACTTTCAATAGTGGTCTAGGTAATTATAGAATTGGTCACACTACTAGTTAAGGTCTTCTTGCTAGTCCCACTCAAGCACTTTTAAACAACACCCCATGTCCATATCCGTAAATTAGATATCAAATAATATTAATGTAGACTTTTCTGCCTGGTAGAAGATGGCATATGTTGTCTACCAAAATCTAACAATGCTAGATATGTTTATGAAGTTGTCCCTTATTTCCTTGACATTAATAAAAGAAACTTTCAATTAAATTTCAAAAAAGTCCACAGTAAGCCATCATTATCCCCATAAACATAAAATGAAAGAAAGCCTTTAAAATAGACTATATTATATTAACAAAAGAATAAGAAATAGATAACAATAAAAAAACCCATGACCTCTTCAGTGTTTGGCTTTCAGAGTTGCAGCACAAAGCAATGCAAGTTATAGTTTTGGTAGATATATTTGTTGTTAATTTAAAGATGTGAAATGAAAAGTTAGAGCAGCAAAATAATGTTAATAAAACCTATTGTGATAGAAGTTACAGGTAAAATTGTTGTCTAGGTATGTTCTTAGAAAGATAAGAAAAACTGAGGATATGATACCATTGTGGAATTGACCACAGTGCATAACACTTCTACAAAAGCATGTTAACATTCTGATTTGTAAAAAATCTATTCATGACCTTTGCAGGCCATTTAAGAGAATTTAATTTGTTTGTGATGTTCGACAACGTTACAGTTGCATGTGTATGGAATCTGGAGAGCACCACCATATGGACCATATGTAAAATGGCACAAGATCATATAGTGGGTGAAGAGAGGGAAGTCATGATTCTTAAGGCTTAGAAAAAGGAGACAGAATGTTGTCAATACCTTAACAAAATAGCAATTGCTTTAATGAGAATGGCTCTTTTAACTTAATTAGCAGGAATTTATGAAGATTATGGAGATTGCCTATGAACGACAAATCTTTTTAAGGCAACCGTGAATTTTAAATTTCATTCTGAATGCTTGTATCCTCTAGAATCAGTAGCTTAGCTGTTCTTTTATTCTTGTGGCCAATCTCTTTTCTGAGAGTATTGATTGATGATATAATGTAATCCAAAAAGCATGAATTAATCTTGTTTGCAATATCACACAGGTTTTTGACAGCTTTATGTATCTTCTGAAAGACTTCAGATATGTCCACAAGCTCCTGTGTCTGTCAACTTCACTTCAGTCAATTTACCTGCAACTTTTATGCAGTGAAGGTTTACTGCAATTACCATGGCAGAGAATTTTTACATATAGCTGCATGCTAGATTTCAAGGCCCTAAAACAATAAATAAGGTATCTAAACTATAAGAAGAATTGTCCCAAGAACTTCTATAGATTAGAATCTATGTGTGAAATAAGTAGAATATGTTTTTTAAAGTATTTTGTTAAAATAGCTGTAGGAATTCTGAATACCTATGTAGTCTAAGGTACTAGTATTACCAAGACTAGCACATTGAAAACAATGGATAAGAGTTTGTTGAGCTTATGATTGGGATACCTAGAAATCATTACGTTTGTAACTACAAAGGTCTATGTAGAATTAAACGTTTTTTAATGTCGAGTCAATATCTTGTGTCTTTTACCATAGTTGTCATTCAACATTTTCTTATTCAAGGATCGGGTGAAAGGTATATGAATACATTACCAAGTGACAAATTGTCATTCTGCATTTTCTTATTTGAGGATGGGTCAACAGCTATTAGTATGCATTATAAAGAGATTACTAACTATTGGCAGTTTGATGTTTCAGTAGCTCCCTTCATCATTCTCCTTTCGTTCTTTTATAACATAGAGCATATTAATACTGTCATCTACAGTCTACAACAATCACTGATACCACAATCTAATAATTAGGCTTAGTTTGAACAGTTTTAATATTATTGAAGGAACCTAGTTAATTGAAAATATACTCAAAATAATCCAGGTTAAGACTGAGTGTATATCTTGAAAGGGTTAAAGGAACTGAATTAAAAGATTATTTGTCATAAAATTGTCCTGGAATTATTTTTTCTTTCATTATAATATGTGTGCATCTCTGCTTGATAGTTACTTGAGAGATTAAAGCTTTCAGTGGGTTAGAGAGGGAGCTCATCCAGCTTAGGATGGCTTACTCTGTCTGACTACAACTTTGCTGGTTGTTGATCAGTAACTCGAAGGATATATCATCATTATGTCCTTACAGTTTGTTCAGTCTAATTGGAAGTTGAAGCTTTAGTAAAAGTGATATATATATATATATATATATATATATATATATATATATATATATATATATATATATATATATATATATATATATATATATATATACATACATACATATATACATACATTCATACATACATACATACATACATACATAAAAGTATACATAACCCATCAAAAATTACTGCTAAATATTTAGATAGATGTGCACACACACATACACCCTTTCTCACTTGGGCATGGCTAGTCCCTCTCCCCCTAACTCAAGGAATGTGGAGAGATGAGTATGGCCTGAAATAAATTATTTGCATATATATATATATATATATATATATATATATATATATATATATATATATATATATATATATATATATATATATATATATATTATATATATATATATACTGTATATATATACAGTATATATATATATATATATATATATATATATATATATATATATATATATATATATATATATATATATATATATATACAGTTTCCAGTTATATGCAGCTCTCCCCATCCCTGGGGTATGGGTGAGAGGAGTAGTCATACCCCGGTGAAAGGGGTTGCGCGTGTGTCCATATCCATCAAAATATTTAGCCGTCATTCTTGATAGGTTGTGTACACTAGTATATGTATATGAAACATTAGTAAAAGTGAGTTTTATATATATATATATATATATATATATATATATATATATATATATATATATATATATATATATATATATAAAATGTGTATTTATAAGTAAAGGAATATTTTATTTTTAATGAGCAGCAATTTCATGTATTTTATGTGAATTGTTAATTTGTGTGAATGTGCCATTGTATCCTAGAAAATGGAGAACATCTTTACTTCACTATGCAAGAATTTCACATGAAAATTTTGTTTATTCTGGAATTTTATTTTCTACTTTATAATTTAAGAGGCTTTGATATGCATTAGCTTTCTTCATTGTATATTTTCAGTTCAAAATTATCTTAGGTTTAGTGCTGTATAATGATCAAAGTTTTAATGTAAAAATTTGAAAGCCACTTATTTATCATGTGTTCTGTAGTACCTGTATTTTGTGGCAATATTGAAAATTATTTTAATTATAGACACTGTATTGCCATGGAAGAATTGTAAAATTAACATTGCAGTTATAGAGAAATAAAAATTCTCAATTATTCAACGTAATTTTCATACCCCTTGCAAAGTAAAATAGTGGAAGACTTTAGAAATTATTTTTCAAATAGATTCTATTATTTTGTTAATAGGAAATTAAATTTTTATTATATTATATATTGAAATTTGGCTAAAATTCCTGTATTATTTATTAGTAATATTGTATGAAAATTATAAGTTAAAGAAAAATCCAATAATATTGATGTACCAGTGACCGCCCTCAAACTTACAGCCCCTGGTTATTGGTCTGGCCGTCAAGGAGCCAACCATTATTTGGTTTAGATAAACTCCTAGTTTTATTTCTTTTTTCCATCTCCATTGTTCTATTATTTTTTTTTTTTTTAAATCAGACATGACCTTGATTATGATTTTGCTTTTAGATCACGAAGAAGGGTATGGTGCATGGTAGCATTTCTTCCCTAAAGAATTAAAGCACACGAGAGAAAGGCAAATTTTTAGTTTGCAATATTGTCTGAATAGTCTGGGAATTTTTAGTTAGTAAGATATTAAGGGTCAAGTGTATGAACAATGATATTGATGTCCCCAGAGCATTTAAAAACCAGAAATAGCAGTACTATTTTGGATTGCGTTGAAGACATCCATACGTCCTGATCAACTTGGATTTTACTTTGTCTCTCAACCAAGAAGTTAGTTACTACAATGTTGAGGAATAGACAATGGCAAGCAGTTAGTTAATGATACCCCTCGTAATCTAAGTAACTGGAGTGTCTAAGCTCAATGTTATGAAGAAAAATTTCCAAGTATTATACTCAACATTAGTGCACCAATTACTCCAAGAACCCACTTATTAGCCCTCTATTATACCTCAATTCCTGGTTAATTTATTCCATGTTGAATTCCAGCCTGTCAGCTTTTCCTTAATACCACAGCTGACGGGTTTTCTCCCAGTTGCACATTGATATTGAAGG
This sequence comes from Palaemon carinicauda, assembly GCF_036898095.1. Taxonomy (NCBI): domain Eukaryota; kingdom Metazoa; phylum Arthropoda; class Malacostraca; order Decapoda; family Palaemonidae; genus Palaemon; species Palaemon carinicauda. The sequence goes on along the minus strand of NC_090769.1, from coordinate 45,262,467 downwards.
GCCTCTTAGGCCCCAGTCCTCAAATTTGCTAATCCAATTCAAAGCTTTATACTTTACTTTAAAGATCCAACTCCAGTAGACTTACAGCATTTTGAAGAAAAATAAGTCTACACTATTCAATCCAGATATCTTTATCAGAACTGATGGCGAATACATGAAATGTTTGGAAAGTATCTTCTAATTAGATATTATGATGAAGTTTTCCTATACACAAGGGGTTTCTGGACCTATGTAGGTAAATGTACATATAAAAGTTTCCCAGAATGATGAAATTGATGCCAGAAGCGTTGTCTTACAGTAGTTGGATAGTTTTCCCACATTTTACATGAAACAATTTTGAAATAGAATGGTTGAGAGATATGAGAAGTTCTATAATTATATAGATTTATTCATCCCAGTCGATGGCTAGTGCTGTCAGTACACTTCAAGTGGTACACTTTAGGCATTACTTAATGGTGTTATGACTCCTAGCTGCACTCGTTTTTTAACCTTCTTGTATATGAGAAGTTCTATGATCATATAGATTTATTCATCCCAGTTGATGGCTAGTGCTGTCAGTACACTTCAAGTGGTGCACTTTAGGTATTACTTTATGGTGTTATGACTCCTAGCTGCATTCGTTTTTTTAACCTTGTATACCTCTGTTCCAGCTGCCTTCTTTACATCATGCTGTCCAACTTCTTTACATTTACTGTACTTCATACTGCCACTTCCAGGTTTCCCCTAGTTGCACTTTGGTGTTGAATAGCCTCCCAGGTTCCAGCACTGGTGCTTATTTCCTAAATTTTTCAATCCAGTAAGTTTAATCATGGAGTAGATAGATATTACTTGTCAAGTGTGAAAAACAATTTGACACCTAAAGTCAAATGACTGAATAGTTTAAGCTGCCAGTGCCTTAACCAGTGTGAAGGAAATATTTCGTATTGAAATAACAGATATTGTTACTCCCAAATTAGTAAAACCGCAACTTTCAGTGAGAGTAGTGAAAGTGAAGATAACGTTTTGTCACATTGAGATGTATGAAATTTAAAGCAAAAAGATACCACTAATCATGATATATGTAAAGATGAGAAGGTAAAGTACACCAGAAATCAAATTCAATGGTCAAAATAGGCAGGTATAATTGTACTGAAGCTGTACTGTTTATGCTAAAAATAAGGGCATCCATAAAGAAAATTTGCTATAAAGGTCATTCCACAAACATGACCTTCACCACCTTCAGAAGCACTGTATTAACTTTAAACTCAACGTTCCAGATCCAAGCCTGTGAAACGGTCATCAGATAGGGACCTGACCTTGAAAGCAGTGTCTCTGCTTACTTTGCTCTCCTAACATTATATTCCCCTTAATCTCAATTGGTGGATTCATCCCCACACTAAATAAGCAAGTGGGTTTAAAATTATAAGCAATTGAATCTAATGGTTGGTAAGTCACCTTGGAAAGTTAACCAAAGCTGAAAAACCTTAGGTGTTCTTGATCCTTCAAAAGAATTATCTTATGCAAGGCTGTCATAAAATAGAAGAAAAACAGATTTTGACATAGGAAAAATCTATTTTTGGGTGAGATAGCCATGTCGTCCTGATGGAAGTTCCTCAATGGTATCTTCTACTTGGGATATTTCTGCGAATGATGTACCAGAGAAATTTTACCTTAGAGGTATCACATAGTTCTAACTTCCTGAGCAAATATCCCGAGAGATGTAGTGTATAAATCAGGGATGTGTTGATAACAAGCCATGGTTATCCTTCCGTGAATAGAGTTAATCTTTTCTCAAAGGATTAGGGATAGGGTAGGATATGTGGACAAGAGAGCTCTTACAACTCCTGATCTCAATGTGCTACAACTAACACGTTTTGTGTGGAACCATTCTAGGAGCAGCCATTGCCTGACGCGACGTCCACACTAAGAGTTGGGAGGGGATGAAAAGTGATGGGCGGGCCATCAGGATGATATGGCTATCTCACCCAAAGATAGATTTTTCCTATGTCAAAATCCATTTTTGGGGCTTGAGCCATGTCATTCTGATGGAAGTTTACCAGAGAATTATTATTCTCAGTTGTGGCCAGAAGAGTTTTAACCATTTAAACCCCACAGATATACTTTCTTTAGCATTGGTAATCATGGTACCAAACTATGAGAGTAAACGATATATTTGTAAAAAAGTAAGAGCAAAGGAAATCAGTAGCACAGTCCCACTCACTGTGAAGAGGAACTTTGTCTCCAGTAGAGGAAAAGACCGAAGTCAATAAAAGGAGGGTTAAAAGTTGGGGTACACTACTTTTATTATATATTGTAGGTCAAATGAAAGGAAATGCAAAAAGGAGCAGTAGTATTTTATTGTATCCAAAAATTCATACATATAACAGTGGCAGTGTAACATTATATGCAGTAGATAAATACAGAAAACCAAAGTTTTCAGACCCCAAACATGACCTTTGACTCTTTACAATATTAAATAGTACATTGAAAAGAACATTAGTCCCTTTTCACAATGTAGACTGAGAAGTCCCAACTATACAGTCCATAAAAGTCCATGCACAACACTCAAGAAGCTGGTTTAATCACACTATCAGCGGCCACTACGAAGTGTTTAATCTCTTCCAACTGCCGTAAGTAATGTCTGAAGAACACTTACAGATTTCCATCCTGTGTAAGCCTGCAAAGGACATAGATTGGAAAAAATTAAAGGAAGAGGCAACTTTTCTAAGGTCATGGCCCGATGGAATACATTCAGGGTCAGCCCTTCTGATGAAATAGGTGAGTTTGGATCTTAGCTATTTCAAAGAGAGATTAGATCCTGCCATCTCCCCTTTAAAAAGTTGACCGCCTTTAAAGGCCCAGCTCTTTAACAGGTAGGCCTTAAGGCACTCCACTGGGCACAGAGAAGGGTCCTCCTGTAGTGGAACAATCTTCCAGGGTCACCAGCGTATCGTGGGAAATTTGTTTTTCGCTAAGAATATAGGATCTGCATAAAGATTTACCTCCCCCGATTCTGAGAATTCAATGTGGCTATCATCCCTTGAAAGGGCCACAATCTCACTGACTAGTACCAAACACTGTATTAAGCAAAAAGATAGACTTTTGATTAAGATCTCTCAGAGAGGTAGAGGAGTTATCTATCGAAGAGGCAAAGTGCAGGTCTTTATCCAATGACCATGAAATAGCCTTGGGAGGAGCATCAGGTTTCAGTTTAGCGCAAGCTTTCGGGATCTTATTAAACAGCTCGCTAGAATTCTATATCAAAATCATAAGCAATAGGTCTAGTTAGTGCCGACTTACATGATCATGAAATGAGATAAAGAAAGAAATACAGGTCCATAAAAATAGAAGAGGGCTGATAATTTTTCACAAACGCAACCTATTTTTTACAGGAAGACAAATATTGTCATTTCGTGGTGTTGTATTTGTATTCTTCTATGAAGTCAATTCTCTCCGTTGTAACTCCGAACTTTCTTTGAGCCACGAGGGCAAGAAAATCCTGAGCTGAAGGTTTTTCATTATCCAAGAGGAAGCAAAGATAGTCTTCTGTTGAGCATCCTGGGACAGCACTGGAGATGGTAGAGGGACCTGGAGAGGTTTGAGTTCCAGAACAAGAGGATATCAATTGCTCCTGGGCCACTTGGGAGTCACCAGAGCTGCTGTTCCCTCGAAAGTCGGGAGTTTGTTCAGGACTTTCATTAGGAGGTTGAATGGTAAAAATAGGTAGATGCGAGACCACTGGTTCTATTATAGAGACATCACATTCGTTCCTGTTGCTTCTGTATCTAAGCCTGGTGTACATACCGGGGAAGCTTCTTGTTGAAGCTCGTCGCAAAGAGATCAATTTGCAGTTCTAGGACATGCTCTAGAGTGAAACTGAATGATTTTGTGTTCAGAGACCATTCTGTTTCCAGAGATTTGACAGGGTGTCTGCCGTCACATTATGAACCCCTAAGAAGTGAACTGCTGAGAGACGCAAATTCCTCCACTTTGCTAAAGTGAGGATGGCTAGGATCACATAGTTGATCTGAGGCAATCTGGAGCCTCGTCTGTTGACACAGTGGACTAACGTCGTGTTGTCAATGACTAATTTGCTGTGTAATTTTGTCTTTTTGTGTTCAGTCTCTTCAGAGTCAGAAACACTGTCATAGCTTCCAGAATATTGATGTGAAATATCCAAAATGTGGTTGACCACCAACCCTGTACTTTCTTGGAAGGGGAGTGTCCTCACCAACCTTGTTCTGAGGCGTCCATGGGAATAGTCACGGAAGGAGGAGGATACTGCAGAGGGACGTGTGTTGATAAACTCTTGGCAGTGGACTACAGTTTGAGCTGCTTTCGCAGTAAGACTGGGGTTTTGTGGTGAAGATCTCAGCAAGCATTTGATGCTTTTCTTCTCTAGACTCTGTTGGCATCTTTGAATCTTGCTTTTAAGGCATGGAACTGCAGTGAACCCAAGACACTTTCCTGTTGCCTCCTGGTGAGTGCTCCTGAACGAAGTAGGCACCTGCCAGAGTTGGCGATTTCCTATCTCTTGCCTTGTGATAGAGAGAGGGTGTGTGACCTTAGATTCCAGTAAAGTCCTAGACACTGGAATTCCTGAGCCGGAGACACCTTGGACTTCTCGAGGTTGATTTGAAAGCCCAGAGACTGTAGGAATTTCATGACTTCTTGGGCTGTCAGAAGACATTCCAACTTTGTTGCAGCCCAGACTAGCCAGTCATTTAGGTACACCATCACCTGGAGGCCTCTGTTCTGTAATTGTTGGAGGATGGCCTCGACTAGGTTCATGAAAATCCTCAGAGCTATATTGAGCCCGAAGGGTATAGCTCTAAATACGTAGGCCTTTCGTGTCAGTCTGAAACCAAAGTAGGGGGAAAAGTGCCGACCTATTGGAAGATGACAATAGGCGTCTGTAAGATCTATGGAGACGGTGTAGGGCCCCCTGGAGTGGTAGGGTCCGTATTTGCAAGATCGTCAGTATCTGGAACTTGTCGTTCAGAAGGAATATGTTTAGTGGGGAAAAGTCCAAAATAGTTCAAAGAGTGTTCAAATCTTTTTTGGGGCACGCAGAATAGCCGCCCTTGAAAGTTCATGGGTTTTGTACAACGGATGACTCCCTTCCAGAGAAAATCCAGTTCATAATCCTCCAAGAATGGTGTTGTGGGTTGGGAGAACCTATTGAACTCGGGTGGTTTCTGTGTCCATTTCCAGCCTAGTCCTTTTGAGACTATGCTGTGAGCCCGGGGATCAAATTCTCATTGATCCCTGAACGCGTGAAGTCGTCCCCCTACCGGGAGCTCCTCATTGTTGGTGTGAAGGACCTGCATCTTTAACAGCCTTGCTTCTACTTCCTCGGCCTCTAGATTGACCACCTTTTCTAGACCTTGCTCTGCTACTGGTGCCTTTCTTTTGAGCTTTGGCATGGTTGAACGTGGTGGTGGCTCTCTCATACACCGGGTTGAAGGCTGGAGACTGTGCTACATACTGGTTGGGAACCTTGTATACAGTATGAGGGATGGCGGCAATTGAGGCTGTCGCGACAGGAAAGGATTTCCTTCCCTTAAAGTGTTGTCTTGGCTTCCTGCCCTTGGGTTGAAGTCCTTTACTGGGGTAAATTTCTGTTTAGAGGAGGTACCCCACTTTTCTATAAGGCTTTTATTCTCCTGAGCTGCTTTGTCCATGACTTCCTTTAACCATTTTCTTGGGAAAGAGGTCTTTCCCCCAAATATTGGAGTCGATCAAGTTTCTAGGCTCATGCCTGATAGTAGCAGCAGCGAGAACATTTTCTCTTCATGCTCTCCTAGCTAGGGAGAAAGCATGGAGATCTCTATGAAACATGGTTAGGCAAGTCTTTGCCAAGACAGGGAAGAGATCACATTTGGAATAATTTCCAATAAACATCTATAGATAAGATTGGAAGGATAAAAAGACAGATAGTCTCTTTTTAGCTTCCAATTCTTCCCTTAAAAGGGATTCTTGAATTCTAGGCAGTTTCTCATTAAACTGCTTGCCTCCAATGTCTCTGTCTCGTTTTCCTACAGAAAACGTATGTTGGACATCCTCCCAACTGTCTGAATCATAAGGAAGGGCTAGGGAGACAGGTTTGCACTCCTCTAGCACTGGCAATGGTCAACTCTCCACTACTGCTTTCTTAACAGCCTCTAAGCTTTTAGACGGGAAAGGGAAGACAATATCCTTGGGGGCAACAAAAGTGGCCTGCTTCCTGCCAAAAGTTGGGTATTAGTGAATTCGGCCGTCACAGATCCTTAACCAAAAGAGACTGAGCCTTGCTATGGTCCAGGATAATCGTTTCCTTAGGGATCGTATCATCCCTAATGGACGCTTCCGAGTTAAGCCTTGCATAGCAGTAAGGATAATTATCGATCGATGGGAAGAATTCCAAGTCCAAGACTGGCTTGGAACCCAAACCTTCTCTGATGTGGAGGTACCCTTCATTTAAGGCCATATGCTCAGCTGGGGGAGCTTTAGAAGCAGGTTCCTTTTGTAAAGCTTTTATCCAAGCCATGAGGTCCGCTTGGGAACATTCATGTTTGGCGGTTAGGTTTTCCATGAAAGCTTTCATGGATGCCATAAATTCCATTTTACTAGGAAACGAAGGTTTGTCAAAAGTAGGAACAAGTCTAGAGGTACAAGCTGGGGCCTGAGCAGCAGGGATGGGGGAACAAGCTAAAGAAGCACTGGGAATTATACTCACCTGAGGTACATGCAATGACTTCTCAGAGGCTTCCATGGTCAGCAGGATCCTCTCCCTCTCTGACAACACAGAAGCTATTGACATGTTATTGGCGTCCAAGCTCATGGCTTACTGAACATCCCGAACTTCATCATCTGCACGATCTACTGGTACCGGCGGGAGTTGAACCGTCAGTAAAAGGTGACCAAAAACAGCGGTCACCTCGGCCTTGGAAAAGAGGAGGTCCTTCAGTTCCATAGAAGGAAGGTAAGGGGGCACCTTGTTGCGAGCTGTTATGGAAGCCTCTGATCCAATAACGGAGCATCATCCTGCTCCATTCTTGCATGTCCAAGGAGACGTCGGTAGCGTGGAAGCTGGTGTGAAGGAGGTCTTTGCAAACCTGGCAGTAAGTAGGTTTCCAGATTGCAACCGACCCCTTAGAAATATGACAATCTGCATGTTTCTGGCAGGTCTTGTGGCCACAGGGCAACTTGACTTGCCTGGTACAGGTGACTGGTGAATACAGTCAAACCTCTAGCTACGAAAGAATCGGCTTACGAAATTTTCACTTCACGAAAGGAGATGCGAAGAATTTTACGACTCGGATCACGAAAAATGTTTCGGACAACGAAAGGCAGTACAGAAGTGGAGCCCGACCGTATCTGAGGCGGATTTTAAAATTCGTGCGCCGCTAGCCCGTAAACTCGCTACCATCCTCCTGCGTTCTCATTGGTTATCTCCCTACTCGGATGCTAGTGACCACCATGAGATCCTGCTCTCCTATTGGTCGTCATCTACTGTACTGTATCCCATAGTGCATCAACGCATCGGTGTGCCTATGTCTTCTCGTTCCGACAACGGAATCGTACGCATTGACTTAGTGTTTGTAATTTTGCTTTTGTAACAAATTTACAGTACGCACTGTTATCGTGTGTGATACTTACGATACATCATTAGCCATGGGTCCCAAGAAAGTCGCTGATGTCAAAGAAAAGAAGAGGATTATGTTTTCCATGGAGATGAAGATGGAAATAATCAAGAAATACGAGGCTGGCATGCGGTTAAGTGTGCTCAGGAAAATTTTAAGAGGCAGGCAGAAACAAGCTTCTTTGGACGAATATTTTAGTAAGAGGCCTTTGGTAAAAGCAGACCAAGCGCCAGCTAAGGAACGAAATTGGCAGTGATGAAGAAAATATGTAGTGTAATTAAATTTCAAAAATAGAAAATGTAAAGGAAAAAAAATAGAAAAAGGAAAATAATAAGAGATTTTATCTTAAGTTTATCGTAAAGTTAAGTGTTAATATTTCCTGCCATTTATGGATGCGTTTCCTAAAATTAATTGTTGATGTTTTCTGTCATTTATAAATCTGTTTTGTAAAGTTAAGTGTATACGTTTCCTACCACTTGTATGTAAACATTTTCCCCCGTTTTTATCCTCCTCTACCTCTCCACAGTTCGCTCTCGGACATCGCCTCACTCCAAAGGTAAGGTTCCACATACAGTATTTGTTACTTTATTATTACTGTTTGCTCTAATTAAACACTTCTTTTCCAGAATATTATTAATTTATTACATACATACATATACCAAAGGCACTTCCCCCAATTTTGGGGGGTAGCCGACAACAACAAGAAACAAAACAAAAAGGGGACCTCTACTCTCTACGTTCCTCCAGCCTAACCAGGGACTCAGCCGAGTTCAGCTGGTACTGCTAGGGTGCCACAGCCCAACCTCCCACATTTCCACCACAGATGAAGCTTCATACTGCTGAGTCCCCTACTGCTGCTACCTCCGCGGTCATCTAAGGCACCGGAGGAAGCAGCAGGGCCTACCGGAACTGCGTCACAATCGCTCGCCATTCATTCCTATTTCTAGCACGCTCTCTTGCCTCTCTCACATCTATCCTCCTATCATCCAGAGCTTTCTTCACACCATCCATCCACCCAAACCTTGGCCTTCCTCTTGTACGTCTCCCATCAACTCTTGCATTCATCACCTTCTTTAGCACACAGCCATTTTCCATTCTCTCAACATGGCCAAACCACCTCAACACATTCATATCCACTCTAGCCGCTAACTCATTTCTTACACCCGTTCTCACCCTCACCACTTCGTTCCTAACCCTATCTACTCGAGATACACCAGCCATACTCCTCAGACACTTCATCTCAAACACATTCAATTTCTGTCTCTCCATCACTTTCATTCCCCACAACTCCGATCCATACATCACAGTTGGTACAATCACTTTCTCATATAGAACTCTCTTTACATTCATGCCCAATCCTCTATTTTTTACTACTCCCTTAACTGCCCCCAACACTTTGCAACCTTCATTCACTCTCTGACGTACATCTGCTTCCACCCCACCATTTCCTGCAACAACAGACCCCAAGTACTTAAACTGATCCACCTCCTCAAGTAACTCTCCATTCAACATGACATTCAACCTTGCACCACCTTCCCTTCTCGTACATCTCATAACCTTACTCTTACCCACATTAACTCTTAACTTCCTTCTCTCACACACCCTTCCAAATTCTGTCATTAATTTATTAAATGATCAAAATACAGTATTTTCATATATTTAGTACTGTATAGTGGCAAATAAATTTTTTATACTGTAATCATTTAATGTGGCGTTTTTTTTAGGGTCTGGAACGAATTAGGCTGTTTACATGTAAAAGGCGACTCGCTACACGAAAAAATCACTTCATGAAAGCCCTTACGGAACCAATTAATTTTGTGTTCCGAGGCATTACTGTACTCCATTTCATCACCAACCTGTAAAGAATAAAATATTTCAATTAATACACATCATTTAAAATATTTCTTCTTAAGATTAATCCTACACAAGAAATTTTATACATAAAGTAATGTTTAAGATTAATCCAAACATAATTAGACCTACCAGCTAAAATATGGCTTAGATTATAAGATAATAAGACTCAGAAGTCATTGGAGATTTATGAAACAAACTATTAGTGATAGTGTGATAGGAATAAGGAGGAAAGATTCACATCAAAGGAACTCCTGAGTCGGTCTACGAGACAACGTAAGAGGGCAAGTTCACTTATCGTACTGCCTAAGCCAGCAACAACTGCCCCTGAAGCGGCAATAGCTAGGTTAAGGCAGCAACTATTTCTAGCAGCCAAGATAAAAACTGACCTTTTCGCACTCCAGGCATGTCGACACAAAGCGGCAGAGGCATTGTCAAGTCAACAGGAAGAGAGTGGACAATCCCATTGGGAAGGGTCCACACTCAGGGGGAGAGGTACAGGAATGAAAGACAGCTAATAAGGGAACCTGCTAAGACCTGATCATTGACATTAACTTATGAAAAAAAGGGGGCTTAGCCCATAGGATAATGAGATCTGTACAGGATGGCCAGGAGGCTAAGAATTGGAAATTCAAAGAGTGTCCTAACAACTAGGAGGAATCCAATTGACCAACTCCAGAGGACAATGTTCCTCAGGTATGGAAGGGGATAGGAAAGAGCAGATGACCAGTCTAAAGCTGCAGATGAGGTGGCAGAGGGAATGTCCCATAGCCAACTCACAGCCAGTGGTAGAAGGACTCAAGCTGACAAGACCAGAATCAGAGACAGAAGGCAACATTTCTGCCAAGATAGGCTAACCAGGCAAGGGAGTCAAGACTCCGCAGCAAGAAGAACATAGCACACGATGGGAAGCTGCAGACACAGAGCAGGCAACTGCCAAGGCGGCAGAGGAGAACCCCAAGGGGTACCAACTATTCGCGTAGATAGGGTCAGGCCATAGGGAGAACTGTGCAGGCAAGACTAGCCTCCCTAACAGGTGGGGGAAAACGGATTTTGAGTGAAGCGAAAAATCTATTTTTGGGTGAGGTAGCCATGTCGTCCTGATGGAAGTTCCTTCGAAGGTAGCTTCCTAGGTATATTTGACTACAGTGATATATCCCAGAGAATTTACCAAAGGTATCCAGAATTCTAACTCCTGGAGCGAATATCCCTTAAAATTTTACGAAGGGATATCGCGTAATATCAGAGGACGTATTCTTGACACGTCTCATGGTTATCTACGTTCCCAATAGAGCTTTCACTTCGAGGGAAAGAGAGGCAAGAATAAGGAGAGTCGTTACAGAGACATCGCTCTCGACGTTCCCTACTGCTCTGCAAATAGTGCGCCAATCCGCCACCGCGAGGCGCCACCAAGTCATTCTTTGTAGCAGATACAGTACCATAGGGAGGGATTCATTATCCTTTTGTCCCAAATGAGGGTGGGTCCATCAGGACGACATGGCTACCTCACCCAAAAATACATTTTTCGCTTCGCTCAAAATCCGTTTTCTGGGCTCAGGCCATGTCGTCGTGATGGAAGTGTACCAGAGCATTACTGTATCTGTGGATTTTCAATAGTGCCGTTCATCTCGAGCTAAATCTTTCCTCTTTGGTCTTTAGACCTAGAGACACTTGATGTTACCGTTATACATCAATCAGCTGATCATGAAATATGTCAGTGCTTCCTGCCCCCTACAGGGAAGAGTCTGGGTAGACTCGAGGAAAAAACCCGAGGATTGTGAGTTCAAGGAACAATCTAGCAAACAGTTTGTATATTAGTGTCAACATATACGTAAAGCATAGTCTGTACTAGGATGGTATTGGTCTGGGCAGGTTACTGTACCTCCCGGGTCTGTCGATGAAGAGACGGACAGGTTTATATACGTGTAGGAAACCTTAAACAGTAAAATGAACAGTCTAGTACAATTAGATCTTACCTGTTTGCCTGGAACAATATGAATCTTAGTTCCGGTATTTACTTAAATATGAAAAGAGTCAAGGATGCTCTGATTTATACATACACTGAAATATTTGGGGCGAAAGAGACGCAAATATTCGTTCTATTTGTAATAGAAATCATGGTTGTAATCAATTACAATGTATGCTGAATAATTCTGCATAAAAGCATAAACAGTAATAACAGGAATAAATAGGGTTTACCTGAAAAGGAAAACATTAGCCACTCTAAGGGAAATATAAAATTTCACTATACATTCTGTTGTTACTAGGAACACTGTGCATATAAGAATGCCTGGCACTTGTGTCAGCTTATTATGCTTAATGTCACCTGTGTAGGTAGAACAGTCTATAGTGTTATCACTTAAACACAAAACTCAACATGATATGCCTTACGAGTCTATCATGTACACCCTTCACTATAAGTCCCGAATAGTGCACTGTTCTTCGCAGTAATCAAGCAGCGGGTTTTATTACACTGCCTGCCGCCACCACATGAAATTTAATTTCTTGTAATTGCTTCGCGTAGTGCTTGAAGAAGACCCTCGAGGACTTCCATCCAGTATAAGCACGAAGGCTTTCAAACGACATCGTTTGGAAGAAATTCAGAGACGAGGCAACTTTCCTCGGATCATGACCTGCGGGTGTACTGTCTGGATCCGCTCTGTGAATGAAGTAGGTGATTTTCGCTCTAATCTGTTTCAAGGATAACGTTGAACCGGAAATTTCTCCCCTGAAAAGCTGACCTCCCTTAAAGTCTGAAGTTCTACGAAGATAGACATTTAGGCATTCCACTGGGCAGATGGATGCTTCTTCCTTCAGAGGGCAGATTCTCCAGGGACCCCATCTCCTAGTGGGCAGCTCGTTCTTGGCGAGAAACGTCGGGTCCAGAAAGAGGTTCAGTTCTCCATTGTCTGTGAACTGAATGTGGCTATCATCCCTCGAGAGGGCCACTATTTCGCTAACTCTGGCTCCCGAGGCTAGTGCAAATAAGAATATCACCTTCTGAGTTAAGTCTTTCAGCGAGCAATCCTCATTGTTCAGTGCTGATACTAAATGAAGAACTTTGTCCAAAGACCATGAAATGGGCTTAGGAGGAGCTGCGGGCCGAAGTTTTGCGCAGGCTTTAGGGATCTTGTTGAAGATATCGTTGGAAAAGTCTACCTGGAAGGCGTAAAGTATTGGTCTGGCCAGGGCGGATTTACATGTAGTAATCGTATTGGCTGCTAAACCTTGTTCATGAAGATGGATGAAGAAGGACAAACAGAAGTCCGTAGAAATCTCCTTAGGTTTCTTCGCCTTGACAAAGGCCACCCATTTCTTCCAGGAAGACTCATATTGTCTTCTTGTTGACTTTGACTTGTATTCTTCTAGGAAGTTAAAACTGTCCCTAGAAATCCCAAACCGTTTCTTGACCGCTAAGGCGAGAAAATCATGAGATGAAGGTTCTGGGTTTTCACTGATGAAGCGGAGACAGTCAATTTCTGCACTTGCTGAGTCAGAACTGGGTCCGGAAACGGGATCAGTTTCAGGCGTAGTTCCGTTACCAGGGGGAACCAAATGATGTTGGGCCACTTGTGGGCCACTATTGCTGCCGTCCCCCGAAAGGATCTCAGTTTGTCGAGGACTTTCAGCAGAAGGTTGGTTGGAGGGAATAGGTAGATCTTGGACCATCTGTTCCAATCCATGGACATTGCATCCATTGCTTCCGCTAGAGGATCCTCGTACGGGGCTACGTACCGGGGTAGCTTCTTGTTGTCGCTTGTTGCAAAGAGGTCTATCTGCAGTCCTGGGACTTTGCGTAAGATGAAGGAGAACGATCTTGCGTCTAGGGACCATTCAGACTCTATCGGTTTGGTCCTGGATAGAGCGTCCGCTGTCACATTGCGGAACCCTTGAAGGTGGACTGCTGACAAGTGCCATCTCTTCTTCTCCGCTAGGCGGAGGATGGCTAGTATCACTTGATTTATGTGAAGCGATCTCGAGCCCTGTCGGTTTAGGCATCTCATTATGACTTCGCTGTCTAGAACCAGACGGATGTGGATTGAGCAGCGGAGTTTCAGTTTCTTTAGGGAAAGAAAACCTGCCATGGCTTCCAGAAAATTGATGTGGAAGGTTTTGAAGAGGGGAGACCAGGTTCCTTGGACTTTCCGATGATGAGAGTGACCTCCCCACCCCTCTTTTGAGGCATCCGTGTGAACGGTGACTGACGGTGGAGGTGGTTGTAAAGGAACCTTTTTCTTTAGGTTTTTGGCCTCCGACCATGGCTTGAGTAGGGATCACAGACGATTTGGTATCGGTCTTTGTAGATCTCTTCGACCGTTTGATGCGTATTTTCTCCAGATTCCTGATGCATCTTTTAATTGTGCTCTCAATACTGGATCTGTCACTGAGGTGAACTGGAAAGACCCCAACACTCTCTCCTGTTGCCTTCTTGATATCCTTGCGGACCGAAGAAGGCTTCTGACAGATCCTGCTATCTCTTTCCTTTTCTTTGATGGAATGGAAAGGCAGTGCGACTGCAAGTTCCAGTGGACGCCCAGCCACTAAAACTTCTGAGCTGGAGACAGTCGAGATTTTTCCAAGTTGATCTTGAATCCCAAGTGTTCCAGGAACTGGATCACTTCCTTGGAGGCTTGCCTGCACTCTTCTTCGGATGCTGCCCACACCAGCCAGTCGTCCAGGTAGGCTACCACCTGGATTCCCTTTAGGCGTAGTTGATGAATGACTGCATTCGCAAGCTTGGTGAATACCCTTGGAGCTATGTTCAATCCGAAGGGCATGGCTCTGAAGACATACTGTCTTCTTTGTAGTTTGAATCCCAGGTAGGGGGAAACTTGACGGCTGATCGGAACATGCCAGTACGCATCCGTCATGTCTATGGAGACTGTGTATGCCCGTTTGGGCAACAGGGTCCTGATGTGTTGAAGCTTCAGCATTTTGAACTTGTAGTTCACCATGAACTTGTTGAGTGGTGACAAGTCCAGAATTACTCTGAGCTTTTCCGAGTCCTTCTTCGGAACACAAAATAGCCTTCCTTGGAATCTGACAGACTTCGCCTTCCGTATACCTCTTTTTCTCAAGAGTTCCTGAACATATTCTTCCAATATGGGGGTTGAGTGTTGGAAGAATTGAGGGAAGGTTGGTAGAGTTGAGCTCCAACTCCACCGTAGTCCGTTCTTGATTAGGCTGTGGGCCCAGGGATCGAAGGTCCAACGATCCCGGAAAAAGAAGAGTCTCCCTCCTACCGGTAGCATCTCACTTTGAGTGCTGGGTGGAGGATTTACCTCCTTGGCCACATCCACCCTTGTTGCCCCTACCTCTGGAGGGGCGTCTGGAGGAACCTCGAAAGGATCCTCGAGACTTCGGCCGAAAGGTCGTAGACTGCCTTTCAAACACTGGGGTGAACACTGGTGACTGAGTCGCCAGTGTTTGGGGCACCAGTTGGAAAGTGGTGGGTGATTGTGCCACCGTCTGGGACACCGTGGACACGGGAAACTGTTGTTGTTGTATTCTTCGGCTGAGGACCCTCGTCAGCTGAAGATTTCCTTTTAGAGGACAAGCCCCATTTAGAAAGAAGGTTTCTGTTTTCAGTGGCGGCTTTGTCCACGACCTCTTTGACCACTTCACTTGGGAAGAGATCTTTTCCCCAGATGTTAGAAGCTATCAGCTTCCTTGGTTCGTGTCTCACCGCAGCCGAGGCAAACATGAACTCTCTGCAAGCCCTTCGGGCTTTAATAAAGTTGTACAGGTCTTTTGTTACTGTCGCCAGATGGGCTTTGGCGAAGACCATGTACATGTCTGGGGTATCTGGGATGCTTGCCATTGTCTCCAGGCCAGTCTGCAGAGACAAAGAAGCAACAAGACGTTCTTTCGTCTCCTGTTCCCTACGCAGGAGAAAGTCCGACAGCTTGGGGAGGTCTTCGCCGAAGTTTCGTCCGGCAATATCTGCCTCCAGCTTCCCAACTGTGAAGGTGTTGTGTACATCCTTCCAGTACGCATCGTCTGATGGGAAGTCAAGGGAGAAGGGTCTACACTCCTCCAGTGTAGGACACAGTTTCCCTGCCTCAACTGCCTTTAAGGCTGCCTTGAGCCCTTTGTCCATAAAGGGAAAGGCACGTTTAGGATCAGCAATGAAGGACGGGTGCTTCTTGCTGAGAGCCGGCACCTTAGAGCTAGTAAAGGCCCTCTCTTTTAAGGTGGTGGTATATAAGGCCTGAGCCTTAGAGAGTTCAAGGACAATAGTTTCCTTCGGCTCTGTTTCCTCTTTGGATGCAGGTTCTGTCCTGAGATGGACATAGCAATCCGGGTAGGTCCCTTTGCTGGGCCAGAATTCAATTTCCTCCACTGGGACAGTGCCCTGTTTTTCTGAGAGGAAGATCTTCCCCTCCGACATGGGCATGTGCTCTGCGTACCTCCAGGGGTTAACGTCAGGGAAGTGGGGAGATCTTTAACGTTTAGCTTCTTCGGGGCCAAACGTGTTGCAACTAGCTGATGCATCTCAGTCCGAAGAGAGGCCTCCTTCTTGGACGATTTCTTTTGGATGTCCTGCACCATGGACAGCAACGAGTGCAACGTACTCGTGATCGAATCTAGTTGGGGTGCAGTGGAGGAGGTCGAAGGCACCGGCTCATTCACTGTGGCCGATGATACCGAAATCGTTTCGGCTTTCTCGGTTTCCGTCTCAGGTGGAACGTCATCCGCCTGATCCAATTCCTCCACTAGGAGATTGTTCTCAGTCTCCTCTGAGACAACTGATATGTTATCTTCTAGCTGGATGCTCTCTAAGGCATCCGAAACTTCAGATTCTACCGGAACCTGAACCAGGGGAATCTCAGGTTGAGCCTGGGGAATAACTGCATCCGAAGATGCCCTAGGGAAAAGACAAGCCCTCATCTTTTCGTTAGAAAGGTATGGGCCAGAAGTGTTCTTCTGGAAACCTCTAACCCATTTACGCAGCATTTCCCTTGCTGCGTCCCTTGACTCAGTGGACCTTTGATCATCAAAAGCCTCTCTTACCAGTTTTCACAAACGGTACATACCTGTGGGTCCCAGTACTTGAGAGCCCCCTTGGTGACTGCACAGCGAGCATTGGCCCTGCACATGTCGTGGCCGCAGAAGTTCTTACTGCGGACCCTGCAAAAACTATTCCCGCACTCGGGATGCTCCTCCTGTAAAGAAAGAAAAGCATATAAGTACTCGGTGACATTCTCAAATTTCAGCATACATATGATATTTTATATTAGCTTGGATAGGGTAAGCTATAAATAGGAAAGACACCTACATGTGTTTCCTGTCCAGCCAATTGTTATGACCTCCTCCAATATTGAAAGTAGAATTCTTAAGAATTTTTAGAGGAAGATGATATCCTATGATATAAAGTGTCTCTTAACACAATCTTCCAGTTTCAATATTGGGGATTAAGGACAATAATAGATCATAACCATTAAAGGAAGAGAGAATCTCTCTCTTATATGTAATGGTCTCACAATAGGCTGCCCATGAAGCACCTTGTAGGTTGGAAAAACTTTGGGCTACAGCACTGACTGTTTGGTAACAAGTTGCCAGTCCTGTCAGGCCTGCCGGCACCGGCTGGGCCTTCCAGCGTCTGCCGGCCAAGCCGGCACATGCCAGCCTATTCTGGGCTATTGAAGGCAATTATTGTCTTCATAGAATTGTGTGATAGACCGCCGGCTGCCGGCGGTCTCTGCCGGCGGCAGCGGCTCTGCCGGCGGCAGCGGCTCTGCCGGCCGGCAGTGGCTCTGCCAACTGCTGGCGGCTCTGTCGGCGGCGGCGGTTCTGCCGGCCGGCAGCCGAGGATCTTTCCGTCAAGGGGACCCGGCGGCAGTCGGCGGCAGATGACCAGGTATGGGTGGCCAGCTGCCGGCCGGCAACTCAGCAGCCGGCAGTCGGTCCCTGAATGTACATTGTCTTTGGGTTGTCGGTCAACTATGTTCCCAACAAGCGGCAGCAGGGCAACAGCCGGCCGGCAGACAATGGACATGGCCCAGTACCAAAGTAAGAGAGAAAGAGAGGATGGAGGAAGGCAAGGGCTCAGCCTTGCCGGTCTGCATCCAGAATGAGGGTTCAAGTGGAAGGGGGAATTAAATTCGGGCTTCCACCCAACCATATCCCAGTCATAAGGGCTATGGAAGGCAGTCCAAGGGAGGACTGAAGAACACTCTAAAGAATATGAGGGTACCCGCCGGCAGCCGGCCTGGCCGGCGGCAGACGGGGAACCTCAGGCCAGTCCTACAAGAACCCTAGGGTCAATGTAGAACGACGGCCAGGAGGGTGTTGGATCATTCAACACGAAAGAGATAGAGGGGAGGGGGTAGGTGTCCTACAGGTAAGGTAATATCTGAAGGCACTACTTAACCTAAAGGATTCTGGTCTCATGTAGTACCCTCAGGTAGGAGAAATCATTTCCCCAGGTTGGGTTAGTCAAGGGAGAAGGTGTCCATAGGACACCATCTCACAGGAGAGCAGAATCTCGTACCAGAGACCTTAGGCAGTGAAGAAATCCTTTCTTCGGTCTAGGGTCTACCAGCACAGGACTGTCTGCTAGGCCAAGGAAGGGGAAATTGTCATACAAAACCCCCAAGTATGGCCTAGGGAGGTCTAGCCTCCTGAAAGAGCAGCTTAACCTGACATGGGAAATCATTTCACCAAGACAGGGAGATGCCTAACACAGACTGATACTCTGATGTTCCGTTCTAAACTCAAAACCGACTCAGTGGTTAGGAGAAAGAAAACAGAACGTCTCAGTAAAACTTTGCCAGAACTCTGTTCACAGCAAAGAAAATTGAGAGTAGCCTAGGCTAATCAGAGGGAAGGGGAATTGCTCTTAAATCTCCTAGGAGATTAGTATCAACTTAAAAGGTATAGGAGGTGTCAGTCTCCCCTTAAAAGACAATACAAGAGCAATGGGGCCATGTATGAAAGTATACTAAAGCCCCTAGGCTAGTAGCCTAGGAGCATTGAGAATCGTTCACCGAAACTCTCTGTATACTATCTTGGAAGAGGAAAGCATAATCAAGTAATATCATAAATGTGTAAAATATTGCCTGTGCTTCAATAAAACTTTACCAGGAAGGTTATATCATGCATGAATTGTGTAGGTGCCTAGGCTAGGAAGCCTAGCACTCGTGAGGCTCGATCATAAATAGCCAAATCCACGACAACAATGACATAATATAAGAATCCCTAGCTAAATTTCTAAATAGCTAAAGTTATTAAAGCGTAAAAATGCCGGGAAAGGGTCGTTCTGGCTAACTGAATGAACAGAAAGAACGACCGCGTCCATGACGCCATCCGGCTGGCAACAGCTCTTGTTACGTTAATTACGATCTCAATCGAAAAGCAAAACTGGCAAGAGCTTACATTTACATAAGATAAAGATATTACTTAACTTTCCAGAAGCTGATGAGGCTAGGGAAGACATCATAGCATCCAAAAACTTCAAAATAGCAAGAGAGAACGAGGAAAACACCAGTCAAACGAAGCTACGATAGAAAGAATGACTTGGTTGCATCTCGCGGTGGCGGATTGGCGCACTATTTGCAGAGCAGTAGGGAGCGTCGAGAGCGATGTCTCTGTAACAACTCTCCTTATTCTTGCCTCTCTTTCCCCTCGAAGTGAAAGCTCTATTGGGGGCGTAGATAGCCATGAGACGTGTCAAGAATACGTCCTCTGATATTACGCGATATCCTTTCGTAAAATTTTAAGGGATATTCGCTCCAGGAGTTAGAATTCTGGATACCTTTGGTAAATTCTCTGGGATATATCACTGTAGTCAAATATACCTAGGAAGCTACCTTCGAAGGAACTTCCATCACGACGACATGGCCTGAGCCCAAAAAACCTCAATAGCTAGAGTAACATGACTAGACAAGAGGAACTGTATTTCCCAGTACAGTCAGGTTATGGTCTAACCAGGAAGGGGAAGGGGCAGAGAAAACACCCCAGGGTGGTCTCTAAGGAAAAAATCTCGCCCACCTAGGGCCAGGATAGATAGCCTACAAGCAATCCTGCCCAAGTATGGCGACAAAGGGTACTTCAGCTGCCATGGGACGAGACAGAAATGGGTACAAAGTTCCACAGCAGGTAGACACTAGCTGGCACAAGGGGAAGGGAAAATTATGTTGATGGGAGACTCAGAAATTGGTAAGCCATGCCTAACTGCGACATTAGAACAGAAATAGTGTTTTAAAGGGTCTGCTGTGAAGGGCACAGAGGACAAGTCCTCACAACCAGCCATAGCCCACCAAAAACTAAGAGGGAAGCCTAAGAATGGGTAAGGCGGTACAAAGGGGTCTACCTGTCAGCATTAGAACAGGGGGTAATGCGTTCCAGTGGGTAAAAAAGTAGACAGGGAACAAATTCCCAAGACCTGTGCTACCTCGACAAACATATAGGCTAAGGAGAAAGTGAAAACAGTCACCCTAGGACAACTGTAAAGCATTTTTGGGCTCAAGCCATGGCGTCCTGATGGAAGGATCCTTTTTGGTAGCTTCCTTGGGTAATCACTACTAGGATTTTCCCAGAGAATTAAACCACAGGTTATCACAGAATTCTAACTTCTGGAGCGAGTATCCTAAAGGTTTCCCCTTAAGACATCGTGTAACAACAGGGGACACGCATGTATAGACGTGCCACATAGCTATCTGCACCCCATATAGAGTTAACGCTTCAATATGGCGGACAGGGAGTGGCTGGGAGCTGAGCCGCAGCCGATCTAGATGTGGCGATATCGGTACTCGCGATGTAAACAGACGGACGCCATTGCTTTTGATGACGTCACGTCCGTCCTCATTCCTTTGCTAGTAGCTCGCTCGATTGGACGTATTTTTCCCTTTGTGCGACTTTATCTACTTGCATCCTCACTATGTCTCAACCGTCAGCTTCACCTTCTTCTGGAAAGTTGAGTACAAAGGTTAAAGTATTGTTTAAATAAGCTCTGGCCTTAAAGTAAATCTTACTTTTCGAGATATTTGCATAATTGTGGCAGAGCTTTGCCAGACCGGTCAGCGCCATTTTATGACGCTGCTGTTGCTTGCATGCCTTATTTAGTTAGCCGCAACAGCCTTACCGGTATATAAATTACTAATCAGCGCTATTAGTTATTTAGTCTTCATAGCTAGGAACTTTATATCGTGTTTTTGACGCATTAATTAGGGTCTTCGCTGACCCCATACCAGTAGGCTTTGATTAGCCCCTAGGCCAGTGAGCCTATACCAGTGTTAATGCATGATATTCCAGTGATCCTAGTGTTAGTTATGAAGATTTTGGCATTATTTTACAATACCATTGACAGTGATGCAAGTGTTTTTCGCCTTCAGGGACCATATAGGGGGTAGGTTATCTTGAGTGCCTTGCTAACCTAACCTTATGATAGGACCCCTATATGCTCTCTTCATCCCTAGCTCTAGGGCTTCCCTCTGGTAATCTTGTATCCTATTACATGTGATAGGACAAGACTCCTCAGAGTACTGTATCGCCTCCCCACCTAAGGGAATGACCCCTCCCTTAGTGTTGCGGACCTTAAAGGTAGGATCACCTCCTTTAAGCTGAATCGGCCCTGGACCTTTTCCTTGCGATACGTCTTCTCCCTTCCTTGATTAGGGTCTAACGACCCTAATCCAGGTTAGGTTGGGAGGGCTGGTTTATGTACCTTGCTGAAATATACGCGTGCACCATTTTTCAGTTGATCCACCTACTATAGGTTAGGGTGAGCATCTCCCTTCCTAGGTGGCCGCTCTGGTACATAACCCATCCTTTCTTATAAGAAGACCCTTTCCCCCCCCCCCCCCCAACCTATCTCTTGCCTAGCCTAACCTACCAGTAGGTTAGGCTTCATATGTCCCCTGTCCTACACTCCACCCTAGGCTGGAGTGCTGGACCACGTGGTGCTCCCAGTGTTGTCCGCTCTGATAACATAGTCCCTCCATAGTGCTATGGAGTCAGTTATCATTTGGTCGACACGAAGAGTCTCCACCCCTTCTTTGGGTACACCCTGTCCTCTCTTGGACTGCCTTAGCCTCGGCCATTGCGGCTCCTGCTTAGGATGATAGATTCACCTCTATCATGGTGGTACCTTTTCCAGAGGTGTCTTGACTAGGCTAGTACAGCCTTGCCATCCCACCTCCATCTTTGGTGCTTGTCCCTTGCCGCCTCTACCCCGGCTTTACCGCCACTACGGGTGACTTCCTTATCCTTGCCGCCTTCCCCCGAGTACCGGGGGATCGCCGCCGGCCGCCGGCTTACCGCCGTGGCCTCTCCATTCCCTCATAGCCTCGGCACACTGCCGACCCCTCCCGGAGTGCCGGCACTAGCTGCCGGCCCCCGGCCCCGGCTATGCTCCTTTATCCTTACCCCTGTCACCCTCCGACTGCCTCCGGCTGCCGGAACCGCCGCTCCTTGCCGGCGGCCGCCGCTACCGGCTGCCGCCACCCTGGCTTCTTTTGACCATAGAATGATCATTCTTGAATGCCAGAAACTCTGCTCGAGCGGCCTCCGGCGTGCCGGGGGTATGCCGGACCAGTCCGGAGGCGGCAAGATGCCTTGCACCCCTTCTCTCAGCTATCTCTACTAGCGATAGCTCCTAAAAACCGCACCTAGACGGCTTGTTAACGCAGACAAATTGGTACGGAATCGTACATTTTGTTCAGTTTTCACTCTGTCTTCTTGCGTGTTTCATCTTTCCAGCACGCTACGTGTAATTGGCACGTCTGGTTGCCGGAACCTTACTAGGATCTCATGATCCCCAGACTTTCTTAATAAGATTTCAAGCCTAGTCTATATGGTAATTCTAAATGGAATTCCCATTATCAAGACACCTTCCAGGGAGGCCTACGGCCACCTGGGACTGTCTGATGCTACGGCAACCAGCCGGGCGGGTTACACGAGGCATGCGTCTGTCTCCTTTCACCCACCCTTCTGTGCATCACAATTAACTTATGTTAATATTAACTTGTTAATAATTAACTTTATATACGAGCCATATTATGACTCTACAATACTCATCGTCTCTTTCTTTTACAGGAGGAGTACGTCAAGTGTGACCACGACTTCTGCGCGGTCCGTCGACCACACTTTTATGGACACACGGCGTGTAGGACACACGCCCCTTGTGCTCACAAGAGAGGGGATCTCATGTACTGGGGCCCCACCACCTGTTCGGTCTGCCAAGAATGCCTACAGAAAGCATTCTATGACCCTCCCTCAGCGGAGATTCGGGACACTGCTCGGGACAACCTACGCAAGTGGGTACGTGGCTTTCAAAAGAACGCCACTGGACCATACCTAGCCACAGAAGAAATGAGGTCTTTGCTGTTCCCAAAGGCCTCACCAGACTCAGTGGTCCCAGTTGAACAGATCCCCGTCGTCCAGATCACAGTGGAACCTGATACTGTCATGGCTCAGTCCATGAGTGATTGTCACCTGGATTCAGAACATGATGAACACATGTCAGAGATCTCGGAGGACACCGAGAAAACCCTTATGGCCCAGGGTGAAGGGGAGGATGATGAAGAAGAGGACCAGGTAGTATATACCGAGTCCGATAAGGAGGATGCCCCTCCCTCCATCCCCCCTCCTACTCCTACACCGACGGAAGTGTCTCTCCCGTCTACGTCCTCCACCACGACTCCTCTACCTACGGCACAGGATATGATTCGGCTCATTGAATCCGTGATGGAGCAGAAGCTCCAAGAAACTCACAAGATCATTCGGTCGATGGGAGGTTCCAAGGAATCTCGCAAAATCTCCATCAAGGACCTCCCCGCATGCTCGAGCGACAATCCGTGGCGGTTCGCCGAGCATATGGTCATCGCTGATGACAAGATCTTCGTCAGCGATAAGATCGGTTCCATACCCCTGGAAGAAATGGAGTTCTTCCCCCGCTTTGAGGCGTATCCGGACTGTTACGTCCGTCTACGTTCAGAACCATCCTCAAAGGAAGAGACCGAACCGAAGGAGAAAATAGTGTTCGATCTCTCGAAGGCCCAGGCTATGGTTGCCAAAGCGCTTAAGAGCAGAGGCTTTACCTGCTCTGGACTTCCGGCTCTGAGCAAGAAGTACCCCACCTACGTTGCGCCCGATGAAGTGATGCTACCCTTCACGGAAAAGGCCTTCGCTGCCTGCCTTAAGGCTGTAGAGGAAGGGAAATCCTGCCCTGCATTGGAGGAATGCAGACCTTTCTCCGCAGCCACCCCGCCCGACACCAAACACTGGAAGGATGTGCAACACACCTTCGTGGTGGGCAAACTAGATCCTGACGTTGCTGGACGTCAGTTTAATGAGGACCTCCCCAAGCTAAACGAACACCTCCTTCGTAGGGAACAGGAAACGAAGGAGAGGCTGGCAGCATCTCTTACTCTCCAGGTCCAGATGGACGTAATACATGGTCCTTGCCACATCTCACATGGCAACCTTAGTCAAGGATCTGTACCATTTCATGCGAGCTCGTAGAGCCTGCAGAGAATTCGTGTTCTCCAGTGCCACTGTCAGACACGAACCCCGGAAACTGATTGCCTCCAACATCTGGGGCAAGTACCTCTTCCCGTCTGATCTAGTGAAAGAGATCACAGACAAGGCCGCATCTGAGAACAGGAACCTTCTCAACAAATGGGGCATGTCTAGGAAGAGAAAGCCCTCTCAGGATGACGGTCCTCAGCCTAAGAGGAAGCAGACCCCAGCAACGTCAGCACAGACGCCAGTTTCCGGCACCCGCTACTCCCCAAGTGGTCGCTCAGCCGCCACAGACCTTTCAGTTGGTCCCACAGCCGGTTTTGCCCTCATCACCGGCCTTCAACCCCACCTTCGAGCAGCACTCCACTACCTTTCGTCCCAAGGGTAGAAGCTCAGGCAGGGGTTCCGGCAGAGATTCCTCTCGCCGGCCCTCCAGAGGCAGAGGAGGACAGGGAGCTAGCGGCCGAGGCAGCAAGTCCTCGGGACCACAGAAGCAATGAAGTGCTTCCGGTGGGAGGAAGACTCCCCCACTTCCAGGATCGCTGGACCTTCGACTCCTGGGCACACAGCATCATCAAGAAAGGTCTGGGCTGGAGCTGGGCGCAACCACCCCCAACCTTCCAGCAATTCTTCCAACCTTCAACCCCCCTCTTGGAAGAATATGTGCTAGACCTCTTGAACAAGAAGGTGATAAGAAGGGTGAAGTCCACAAGGTTCCAAGGGAGACTGTTTTGTGTTCCCAAGAAAGACTCAGACAGACTCAGAGTCATTCTGGACTTATCCCCCCTCAACGTATTCATATCGAACGACAAGTTCAAGATGCTGACTCTCCAACAGATCAGAACCCTCCTGCCTCGAGGGTCTTTCACGGTCTCGATAGACCTGGCGGACGCATACTGGCACATACCAATGAACCATCACGCTTCCTCCTACCTAGGATTCCGACTCCAACGGAAAAGCTATGCCTTCCGGGCCATGCCCTTCGGACTCAACGTGGCCCCTCAGATATTCACAAAGCTAGCAGACGCAGTAGTACAACAGCTCCGCATCCGAAACGTCCAGGTGATGGCCTACCTCGACGACTGGCTAGTGTGGGCGCCCTCGCCCGAGGATTGTATAGAATCCTGCAGAAAAGTTACCCAGTTTCTCGAACACCTGGGATTCCAGATAAACGCGAAAAAGTCTCGCCTATCTCCAGCTCAGAAGTTCCAATGGTTAGGCATCCACTGGAATCTTCAGTCACACCGCCTTTCCATTCCAGCAAAGAAAAGGAAGGAAATAGCAGGGTCCGTCAAGCGACTGTTAAAATCCAAACGGATCTCGAGACGCCAGCAGGAACAAGTTCTAGGCTCTCTACAGTTCACCTCGATCACAAACCCAGTGCTTCGTGCACAGCTAAAGGATGCAGCGGGAGTCTGGAGACGTTCCGCATCCGTCGCTCGAAGAGACCTCAAGAGACGGCTCCCAAGCAGACTTCGACTTCTTCTAAAGCCGTGGTCAGAAGCGAGGGCCCTAAAAAGGTCCCATCCTCTCCAACACCCAACTCCATCTCTCAACATCCATACGGACGCTTCATTGGAGGGTTGGGGAGGTCACTTCCACCAACAACAGGCTCAAGGCACTTGGTCTCCCCTATTCAAGACGTTTCACATCAACATCTTGGAGGCCATGGCGGTTCTTCTGACGTGGAAGAAACTCTCCCCGCCCCCGTCGGTACACATTCGCCTGACCCTGGACAGCTCTGTGGTAGTGCGTTGTCTCAATCGCCAGGGCTCAAGATCGCCCAAGATAAATCAGGTGCTCCTGACAATCTTCCGTCTGGCAGAAAGGAAGAAATGGCACCTGTCTGCAGTTCACCTACAAGGATTCCGCAACGTGACAGCGGATGCTCTATCTCGGACAAACCCGATAGAGTCGGAATGGTCTCTAGACGCAAGATCATTCTCCTTCATCTCTCACAGAGTCCCAGAACTCCAGATCGACCTCTTCGCAACGAGCGACAACCATCAACTTCCTCGATATGTAGCCCCGTACGAGGACCCCAAAGCGGAAGCGGTGGATGCCATGACCTTGGATTGGAACAGATGGGCCAAGATTTACCTGTTCCCTCCCACCAATCTTCTGCTGAAAGTCCTCTCCAAATTGAGAACCTTCAAAGGGACAGCAGCTCTAGTGGCTCCCAAGTGGCCCCGCAGCAACTGGTACCCCTTGATCCTGGAGATGCAGCCAACGCTGATCCCCCTCCCGGACCCAGTTCTCTCCCAGCAAATACAGAAGTCGACTGTCTTCGCTTCATCATCGAAAATCAAGGACCTTCATCTCATGATTTTCTCACCCTAGCCGCTAAGAAAAGGTTTGGGATTTCGAAGAAGAGTCTAGACTTCCTCGAGGAATACAAGACCGAATCCACGAGAAGGCAATTCGAATCGTCTTGGAGGAAATGGGTCTCCTTCGTCAAGGCAAAGAACCCCTCGAAAATCACCATAGATTTTTGCATGTCCTTCTTCATTCACCTTCATGGACAAGGCTTGGCAGCCAACACGATTTCTACTTGCAAATCGGCCTTGACCAGACCTTTGTCATACGCCTTCCAAATAGATCTGTCTAGTGACATCTTCAACAAACTACCGAAGGCCTGTGCCCGTTTACGACCGGCACCCCCTCCGAGACCAATCACTTGGTCTCTAGACAAAGTTCTCCACTTCGCCTCCAACTTGGACAATGATTCATGCCCTCTTAAGGACCTGACTCAGAAAGTTATATTTCTCTTCGCTCTAGCTTCGGGAGCCCGAGTCAGCGAAATAGTGGCACTATCTAGAGAAGAGGGACATATCGTTTTCAATGATTCAGGAGACCTCTCCCTCTTCCCTGATCCGACGTTTCTCGCAAAGAACGAATTACCTACCAAACGATGGGGCCCGTGGAGGATATGCCCCTTGAAGGAAGATGCCTCTCTATGTCCAGTAGAGAGCCTTAAGGTCTATCTTCATAGAACTTCAAACTTTGGTGGAGGCCAACTCTTCAAAGGAGAAACATCGGGCAGCAACCTGTCACTAAAACAATTGAGAGCAAAAATCACCTACTTCATTCGCAGAGCGGATCCAGACAGTACACCCGCTGGTCATGATCCTAGGAAAGTCGCTTCGTCTCTGAATTTCTTTCAGAGTATGGATTTCGAAAGCCTCAAGAACTATACAGGCTGGAAATCCTCGCGTGTTTTCTTTAAACATTATGCGAAACAAGTGCACGAAGTGAAACATTTTGTGGTAGCCGCAGGTAGTGTTATGAAACCTGCTCTGAACTCTGCTTAGAACAGTGAGTTATTAGGGACTCTAACTCGTCGGGTGCCTATGTTGACCCTCAAGTGATACGTAGTGAAGCAGAAACCACCTTGTGTTTTCTTTAACTGTTCTTACCTCAGGTGAAATGTCATAGTAGATTACCACATGAGTGCTACATGCCACGTGCATGACGTGTGTTACATAAAGACTAACGTTCCGTAGAACAAGTGCCTACTAATACTTGATTCTTCCCTTTCAGACTCAAGAGCACGCCTTTATGACTATGTACATTTTTATCAATGTAAATGTTTTTTACTAATTATTGCATGACATGTATTGATTTACCTGCAATTATATAATAAAATGTCTATTTTATTACTTGTGCGTCTCCCTTGCTCCTTTCTTACTATGAAATATACTATTTGTCATAGTTTTATTACCCTTTATTCCTGGTTAAGGAAAATGCCAGGATTTACTCCGGGCATTTATTTATATAGAGCAAGTAAGTCTCCTTAGCGAATACTTACTCAATTATGAAGATGAGTCAACTCCATACACGAAGTGTTCAACCACCACTTCTTCAAGTTTGTTTCGACGCGAATACCAAATCGCTCTGACTTATCTTATGGATCTCATTGTTCCTTCAGCCTATATGAATAGCCTTCCCATGACCACTTTGATCTTAGCATAGCCCGTGGGGACTTCCATGCCAGGGGGGCAGGAAGGCAACTGC
This sequence comes from Palaemon carinicauda, assembly GCF_036898095.1. Taxonomy (NCBI): domain Eukaryota; kingdom Metazoa; phylum Arthropoda; class Malacostraca; order Decapoda; family Palaemonidae; genus Palaemon; species Palaemon carinicauda. The sequence continues at coordinate 45,234,532 of NC_090769.1, read as the reverse complement.
CTCACGGTAGCTCTAGTATAGACCACTATGCTTTCGGCTCAATGTTTTAGCACTCACTTATAAAGGGAAAAAGTCTACCACGATACACTAATTCTCTGGTACTCTTCCATCAGGACGCCATGGCTTGAGCCCAAAAAACGGATTTTGAGCGAAGCGAAAAATCTATTTTTGGGTGAGATAGCCATGGCGTCCTGATGGACCCACCCTGTCTGTTATCAGGTCCCGCCCTGCGCCGCTGTATCATGGTGATGAGCGAGCTCCGGACTTTCGGAATGAGGACGGACGTGACGTCATCAAAAGCAATGGCGTCCGTCTGTTTACATCGCGAGTACCGATATCGCCACATCTAGATCGGCTACGGCTCAGCTCCCAGCCACTCCCTGTCCGCCATATTGAAGCGTTAACTCTATATGGGGTGCAGATAGCTATGTGGCACGTCTATACATGCGTGTCCCCTGTTGTTACACGATGTCTTAAGGGGAAACCTTTAGGATACTCGCTCCAGAAGTTAGAATTCTGTGATAACCTGTGGTTTAATTCTCTGGGAAAATCCTAGTAGTGATTACCCAAGGAAGCTACCAAAAAGGATCCTTCCATCAGGACGCCATGGCTATCTCACCCAAAAATAGATTTTTCGCTTCGCTCAAAATCCGTTTATCCAACTCCCAGAGGGACCTTCAGGACCACTGCTCCCTGCTGAGACGAGTCGACAGCATGAGAGGATGGGCAGCCTCGCAAAACCAGTAGGGTTAAGTGAAAGAAGGGATGGTGCACAAGTGAAAATGTACCAGGCATAGCCACCAGCCAGGGTGGAGCTAGCCTAAGTCAATGCTGATAAAAAACACACAAGAAACACCAAAAAAAGGGGTTGGGATACTTATAATCATACCACACAGTAAAAGAATAATGTAAAATATGTTCCTACAATAATATGACTAAATTACTAAGCATTTCTGAGCAATTTGGAAACAATGCAATAGCACCGACTGCAAAATTGTCCAACACACAAGAAAAGGGTACTCAACTTAGTCAATGAGGAAGAAGCTGAAGCATCTATGATCGCCAAGCAACCGTCAAAGATGGCGTCTGTGAAAAAGAATGGATCAACAGGAAACATGTTAGTTGTAGCACATTGAGATCGGGAGTTGTAACGGCTCTCGCGCCCATGTATCGTACCCTATCCCTTATTATTTGAGACAAGGTTAACTCTATTCAGGGAAGGATATCCATGGCTTTTTATTAACACATCCCTGATCTATACACGATATCTCTCGAATATTCGCTCCGTAAGTCAGAACTCTGTGATACTTCCAAGGTAAAATTTCTCTGGTACATCACTTGTAGAAATATCCCAAGTAGAAGCTGCCATTGAGGAACTTCCATCAGGATGACATGGCTCGAACCCATAAATGGAACTACAGTGAACCCTCGTTTATCGCGGTAGATAGGTTCCAGACGCGGCCGCGATAGGTGAAAATCCGCGAAGTAGTGACACCATACAGTATTTACCTATTTATTCAACATGTATATTCAGACTTTCAAAATCTTCCCTTGTACGTAGTACTGTTAACAAACTACCCTTTAATGTACAGAACACTTAATGCATGTACTACAGTACCCTAAACTAAAACAGGCACAAATATTAAAGGCAATTTTATATTATGCGTTTCCTAAACACGCTAAAAAGCACGTTAAAAAAAGGCAACCAATGTTTTGTTTACATTTATCTCTGATCATAATGAAGAAACAAACTGGAGGTAGAGCTTTGCTTATTACCCAGACATATTTCCCATACTATTCCCTTAGAACTACATCACATCTTCCTACTTTAGATATATATATATATATATATATATATATATATATATATATATATATATATATATATATGTGTGTGTGTGTGTGTATATATATATATATATATATATATATATATATATATATATATATATATATATATATATATATATATATATATATATATATATATACACATATACATACCTACATATATACATACATACATATATACATAAATACATGCATACATATATATATATATATATATATATATATATATATATATATATATATATATATATATATATATATATATATATATATATATATGGTACTGTATATATATATGGGTTATGGAAAAAATCCGCTAAGTGGTGAATCCGCGATGGTCGAACCGCGAAGTAGCGAGGGTTCACTGTACAGTATTAATTTTCGCTTATGTAATGCAATACACAAATTAAACGAAACACTGATACATGTACTATCCAAATTCATATGAGGTTACGTCACGCACCAAAGGACCTAAAATGACAACTTGGGTTACTGTTACTGTTTTTAGAATGATATATTGTTGATTTATTCTTATCATTTATTTCCTTATTTCCTTTCCTCACTGGGCTATTTTTCCCTGTTGGAGCCTTTGGGCTTATAGCATCTTGCTTTTCCAACTAGGGTTGTACCTTGGCTGGTAATAATAATAAATGATAATAATAATAATTTGGATCATTTAAATGCTTATTGAAGGATACTTTAAGGTAACAAGTTCATGGCAGTAAAGAAAACAAGGAAACGTCTGCCTCATGTACATCCGCCTTACTCTCAGGATGGATAGCAAGATTTGGTATCCCTGAGCATATTACTCTGACAGGGCTACTGCTTTCACCTCTCAATTGTGGACATCATTAGCGAATCTCCTGGGCATCACCCTACATCAGACAACTGCCTACAACCCCGCTGCCAATGGAATGGTTGAACATTTTCATCGCACCCTCAAAGCAGCTTTGATGTCCCGTTGCAAGGACTCTAACTGGTTTACTCAGCATCCCTGGGTCCTCCTGGGACTAAGGACCACTCCTAAAGATGCCCTGGACCTCTCGCCAGCTGAAATGGTGTATGGCGACCCGTTGCTCGTTCCTGCCGAATTTTTTCCTTCTAGAACCTCCTCCGACGATCTGCAGCGCAATCGTCACGTCGTGGGAAAATTTACTTCGTGCCCCCAGACTTAAAAGCCCCCAGCGAAGCATCACATACCGACAGACTTGCACTCTGCATCACACGTCTTTCTACACACACTAGCAAGCCACCGCTAACGCCCCCTTACAAGAGCCCTTTCCTTGTGATCCGACACAATCCGAAAGCATTCCTACTAAACATTCGTGGCAAAGAAGACTGGGTCTCCATTGATCGTCTAAAACCTGCTTATCTTCTGCCAGATGACCCGCCTCTCTAGATCAGGGCGCCCTATTTAACATGTACAGTATGTCAATTTTAGGGGGGGGGGGAGCCATGTACCACTCGTGTGTCACACGATCGTACATAGTAACAACATTTCTCTTTTTTGTATATATTATCCTTTGTATCTTCGCTCTCCCCTCGCACTGACAGCAACTTGTATTAATATCTGCCTTTTTCATTGTTAACTGTTAACAGAACCAGTTGCTGGTTGGACAAGAAATAGCATGTTTGTATTTTGTGACCTTCTTGCCAGGACCTAGTGTGTATGTATACCCAATGTGTCTATAATAAAGTACTCAGTTGCATTCATTTCGCCTTTGGTTCACAACCTCTCTTGGCTCGTCACATAGGACTAACTAACCCTCCAACCCAAGCACAGTAGAGGGGATATTTTTGGTAAGGGTTCTGTAGTTGATGGGTTGTGGGTAAGTGGTAAAAAGCAGCGTTTACTGTACCATTGTTTATTTGACTAACAGAAATATGTACATACCTGGAAGAATACAGAAAAGTTACCTTTATAAATCAACAGTTTTGTCTAACATTAAATAAAATACAGTGTGGATGATTAATTTTATTTTAATTTATTTTTTTTTGTTTGCCAAATCGAGAGAGAGAGAGAGAGAGAGAGAGAGAGAGAGAGAGAGAGAGAGAGAGAGAGAGAGAGAGAGAGAGAGAGTTTATTTACTTAAGTTTTGTCAAACCGCAAGAGAGAGAAAGAGTGTTTATTTGCTTTAGTTTTGTCAGAGAGAGAGAGAGAGCGAGAGAGAGAGAGAGAGAGAGAGAGAGAGAGAGAGAGAGAGAGAGAGAGAATTTAATTTGCTTTAGTTTTGTTAGATCGCGCGTGCGCGAGAGAGTATGTGTGTTTGTGTGTGTTTGTGTGTGCGTGTGTGTTTGTGTGTCCGCGGTGCGCGCAGAAGAACAAGGGTAGTTAGCGAATGATTGTTTGTAGTGGGAAAGACTGTCGGTATATTTGAGCTTGTTTGTTTACCTTTTTAGCTAGGCTAGGGCGGTAATGAATGTCTTGGGCGAAAGCATTGGATATTTGACTGTAGAAGGAGTCAGTTCTGTTTTTTTTGTTCTTCGAAAGCCGGCTGTGAAGTTTTTTTTTGTATCGGAGTAAGTACTGTGTTTATTTATTTTTGTTAGGCGCGTTCATGAAGGATAGAAAGTTTATTGTTTATCTTTGATCATAGTGCGATAGTTTAGTTAGTTAGGAGTTTTCGTAAGCGTTTTTTCTTTTTATTGCAGGCCGTAATTCCTCCTTTGTATTCCTTTAGACTCCTTGGAGTTTTAGTTTGGCCTGGAAGGTGGTGTTTGCCAGCCGTGTGTAATATTGTATATGAATAGCTTGATGATGACGACCCGGACCAGACAATGAATGTAGGAATAGACTGCTGAAATACAGAATTTTTGAACGTTGATGACCCGGCTATAAAATACGGATTTCTCTCACGACAATTGATGACGACGACCACCGCATAAGATTGCACGGTCGAATTGGCCGTATGATAGTGTTGGCCAGTGCCAGTAGGCTACAACTTGCGCAAGGACTGTTGCGTGTGAACCAAGAGGTTCTCTTGGTTTGGCATTACATTTTTCGTGTGTTGCAGAATATGATTGGTGTTTAGTATAAAGTAATTTATTTAGTCTTAAGTGTGCTTTTGGTACTGTGCGTGGACTGACGGTGTTGGGTATATTAAAGGGATATTGTTTTTTTCGATTGTTGGCGAGTTCTCGGTACCCTCGCGCACCAATATATACAGCAAATTTTGTGTGTATTTTTTGTCTATTGAATTTATGATAAATTGTGATTGCTCCTGGTTTATGGCATATGGTAGATGGTTTGGTGATAAGTGATTTGTTTTAGTGTTAAGTTAGTTTAATAATTTGTGTTCTGTTTTTGGTTGCGTTAATATAGTTTTAAGGCTATGTTTTGTTTTCATTTTCCTTCTGTCCAAGAGTCCAGTTGATAACGTAAGGGGAAAGTTTGTGCAGAGGAGACATTTGTCAGTCAGTGTGATCAAGGGTGTGGGGGTTGTTTTGTTTACATCCCGCCACATAAATTTGGCGCCCGAACAGGGACTGTTGAAGGTGGGATTGAAACTGGACTGTTGGACAAGGGTAAATAGGTTTAGGAATTACTTAAAATTTTAATGGTATTGAAATGGAGTTAATGGAGGAACAGTTGTATATGTTAAAGTAGGAATTGCGGTTGTCTAATGAGCGAGAGGAGAGGTTGTTGTTGGAGAATGCGAGGTTAAGTAGTGAGAATGAGGAGATGCAAAGGAAACTTAGGGAACTTCAGGGAACTGTAGAGAGAGTGGAAGAGGGTGTTGAGATGAGGATGCGAAAAAATGAGAAACGAATGGAAGCTATGTTAGGGCAAGTAATGGTGATGATGAAAACTGTCATGGGTGAAGGTGCAGTCGGAGGAGTGGCTTCGGCTTCTGGTAACGGGTTGATGGTGGAAGAGGATAGGGTAAGTGATAATGGGGAAGGTAGTGGTAGTGATATTGAAAATAAAGGGACTAGACATAGTAAGATTGGAACGAAGGGTGATAGGAAGAATGAGAAGAAAGGTAAAGATAATGTGAAGAAAGAAAAGAAGAAAGGTCAGGATGTGAGTGAGGAGGATCATGAATGGGTGAAGGTGGTAAGTAAGAAAAAGGGTAAGAAGGGAATAGTTAAAGATAGGACTTTGAGTGTAGAACTAGATTCATTGTATTCAAATGAAGAAGAAGGCAACAAGAAGGGAGTAGACAGTGAAGATAGTAGTGAGAATGAAGTAGAGGAAGTTTGTTAGACAGTGTTTATGAGAGAGGTACCTAGGTGTGAAAGTTTTAATGAACATAGCAGTAGGGATGTATATGACTTCTTTAGGGAATATGAAAAGTTTTGTCAGGCTAAGTATGGGGATAGTAAGAGAGTTTGGGCTAGGGAGTTGGGAGAATTTTTGTCAGGATATTTGTTGACGATGTATGGGGTGATAATGAGTGTAGGAGAGGTTGAATATGAAAGTGTAAAGAAGAGGATAATTGAACAGGTAAAATGTATGAAAGGTAGTGTTAGGTATAAGCGAAAAAATGATTTTGATGAAGCACGAATGAAGGTGGGTGAAGCAATCTCGATGTATGTATGTCGGTTAGAAACATTGGCTAGAAAGAAGTATAGGGATGAAGGAATAAATGAAAATAGGGAACTAATGAAGAAGTTTTTGGGTACAGTACCAGAGAGTGTGTGTGAGTTTATTAATTTGAAACGGAAGGAGAAAATGAGGTGGACTAGAGAGAGATTGACTTGGGATGATATTTTAGAGATAGTTGAGAATTACGAGTTGGATAGGTGTATGAAAGAAAGTAAATCTGTGAGTGTAAGAACTGGAATGGAGGAAAGTGTGCCAGAATTTGGTAGTTTTAGAGATGCTGTTATGAGAGGGCCAATGAGGGCAGCTGATACTGTAGTAGATAGAAGTGTTAGGGTGAGTAATGTAGGAATACCCATGCCAAGAAATGACGGGTTTAGACAGGGAAATCAAGTTTGGAGAGATAGAAGTGCTAGTACGCAGCAAGTTAGGTTAGGTAGTGGTATCCGTGAAGAGAGGTGTTATAGGTGTGGGAAGGTAGGACATAAAAAGAACAAGTGTAGATGGGCATTAGGAGCATGTTTCGGGTGTGGAGAGACAGGGCATCGTATTAGCGACTGTAAGAAAGAGAAAGTGGTTAAGTGTTATCGGTGTGGTATGACTGGGCACATAGCGAGTGGATGCCGTAGTAATCGTATGAATGTAATTTGTGGTAATTGTGGTAAGGATGGTCATTATGCTAAAATGTGCAAGGAGCCGCGGGGTAAGTGTACTGAATGTGGTGCAGATGGGCATGTAGCTAGGGTTTGTAGAAAGAAGGGATCAAGTCAGCCAGGATGTTCGGGAAACTAATTAATCAGAGGGTTCAGCTGGGTGAGTCCTCGTGTGTGTGGGGAGTGAATGTGATGCATGTTCGTGAGGGTTTATTGCATGAAGATGTGATGGGAGAAAGAGCACATGATTGCATGAGTGTGAAAATGATTTTTAATGGTGTAGAGTTGGTTGGTTTGATTGATACTGGTTGTGGTGTCAATTTAATGTTTAGGAATGCATATGATAAGGTAAAAGAGGTTTGTGAATTTAAGGGATGTAAGGGTGAAGTAAAAGGTATTGGTAATTTGCGTATGCCTGTGCAAGGAAAGTTGCGGGAAAATGTTATGATTGGGGGGCTGATGATGGAGGATACTGATTTTTACGTGGTCGAGGGAGCGACTGAGAAATATGACGTACTGCTTGGGTATAAATTTCTGAAAAAATGTGGTATGATTGTACATCCAAGTGCGAATATGATAGAAATAAAGGTTAAAGGTAATATTTGTGGGGAATTTTATTTAAAGGAAGACGGCAGAGTGAGTACGAAGGTGTGGAAGGGAGTGCCGTTGGTAGCAAAGGAAAGTGTAAAGTTATCGGGTAAGAAAGGTGAGATTATTAGTGTAAAAGTTGCATGGCCGAGCAGTCTGGGAATTTCAAATAGTGACAAGGATGAATTTGGTGAAAACGAGTGCGTATATATATGATGGTGTTATGAATATGCAGGAACCCCAGGTGTATGTAAGGTTGTTGCCGAGTGTTAGGAGGAAGAGAGTACATGGAATACGTGAGGGCGATTGCACGGGATGTATGTATACATTGATCAATGATGAGGATGGAAGATATGTTAAGGCGAGACAGGTAATGGCTGGTAAGGTAAAGAACGATGACGATTGGGATTACGATACGTTGAAAGGAAGAATTAAGTTAGATGAGAGTATAAGTGAGGTCGAAAGGGAACGATTGCTTAAGATGTTATGGGATAAGCGGAGAGTTATGAGTCTCGGTGACGATGATTGTGGGGGGTCAGACCTGCCAGAATTTAAAATAGTTCTCAGTGATGATACCCCCATATATCAGCGTCCCAGGCATTTTTCTCCGCCTATTGCCAAGGAGATAGAGGAGCAGTGTCAGGAATTAGAGCGTATGGGCGTAATAGAAAGGAGTGAGTGTGCCTGGAATAGCCCTATTGTCCCTGTACGAAAGCCTGATGGAAGTTTACGTATGTGTATTGATTATAGGAAGGTGAATGAGGTGACTGTTAAAGAACGTTTTCCAATGAATGTGGTATCTGATTGTGTTTATAAGATGCATGGAATGAAAGTTTTTACTAAATTAGATTTGGTGCGGGGCTATTACCTCTGGCAGAGGGGAGCAGGCCCATTACTGCATTTTCAAGTACAAATTGTCACTTCCAATTTAAAAGGTTGAGTTTTGGTCTTGCTAATGCGCCTGCTGCCTTCCAAAGAGCGATGAATGTTGTTTTGGCTGGGTTCGATCGACAGAAGGTGACTGTTTTTATAGATGATATTCTGATTGCGAGCGAGACTGTTGAGGAACATATGCGGTTGCTTGAGGCAGTGTTGAGGCGGTTAATTGAAGTTGGTGTGAAAATTAAGCTTGAGAAGTGTACGTGGTTGTCCAGGGAGGTGGAATTTCTTGGGCATGTAGTGGGTGAATCTGGTATAAGGAACAGTGACAAGTTTGTGAATAAGGTGCGAGAATTTCCACGTCCCCGGACTGTGCGTGAGTTGTGAGGTTTTCTTGGTTTGGTTGAGTTTGGTCGCAAGTTTCTTAGAGATTGTTCAGGTATAGGGAAGCCTTTGAATGAATGGACGGGTAAAAGGAATAGTACGAAGTTAAAATGGGATGATCGGATGATAGAAGCGTTTAAAAGGTTGAAGGAAGAGGCCGCGAAAGACGTCACTTTGGCATTTCCAGACTACAGTGAAAATGCGAATATGCTAGAGTTGTATACGGGTGCGAGTTGGGTTAGTATGGGTGGTTGTTTGGTTCAAATGCAGGGAGTAAATGGAGAAGAGCAATTGAGAGTAATAGCGTATGTTAGTAAAGCGTTTAATAAAGCTGAGCGGAAGTATTCGACGATTGACAAGGAATTGGCTGCGATACGATTTTGTGTGAAAGCATTGAAAGTATTTTTGTATGGTGTAGAATTCATTGTGCGTACTGACCATCAGCCCCTAGTGTATATGATAAGGAAAGAGTGTGTGAATGCAAGGGTTGCTAGGACCATAGAGGATTTGAATGAATTTGATTTTAGGTTAGAATATGTACCGGGAAATAAGAATGTGATAGCAGATGCGATGTCGAGGATGCATGGGAGGATGGAAGATAAAGAGAGTAATCAGAATTCTGAAAGGTTGCCTGAAGGTTTAGTTGTGGAGCAGAGTTGTGAAGGGGAAGATATGATATATAAGTGTATCCTAATGGGTTTAAGTAAGTTAATACAAGAGGGGTTAAATACGGAAATACCAGGTAGCGTAACTGAGCTTAAGAGAAGGGTGATGAATGAAGTGTCAAAAGAAATGGTATATGAGGAGGAGAGTAGTGTACTAGAAGGGGAATTATTATCAAAGATATTAATGGTGGTAAGTATGTTGTATGGTGTAACTGTGTATTTGTATTTTGGATGGAATCGACCGATGGAATATAGGGCATGTAAGGAGAATGATAGGGAATATATTTTGAGGATTCAATGTAATGAGGAATGTTGCAAATTGTTGAGTGAGAAGGATAATGGTGCAAGTGACCTTAATCTAAGATATGACGGTATAGAGGACAGTGAATATGATGATGAACATATTGGTGAAGTGAGCGACAGAATTGAAAGGAGAGTAAATGTATGTATGCATGGTTTAAAAGGAAGGATGATGACATATGTGAATATAAATGAGAATGAATATTGTAGTTTAATTGATACGGGTGCTCAAGTGTCATTAGTAAATGAGTCGGTTATCAGGGAAATTGAGAGGTACAATTGGGAAGTGAAAAGACAGTGTACGAGTGTGAGAATTCATGGAATAGGACAGGGAAGTTTACTTGTTTGGGAAGAAGTGAGGTTGAAGGTGAAACTAGGGAGTATGGAAGTTGAACATAATTTTATTGTAATGGGAGAGAATGAAATGCCTAGTTGTTTTTTGATGGGAATAGATTTTTTGAGGTTGCACCATGTGTCAGTTGATGTTGGTAAGGGTTTGCTTTCAAAGAATGGCTGTAAGGTAATAGTAATTGAGGATGATAGTGTATTCATGGCGAATTTTGTTGGCATGATTGATATTGCAAAGAGTGAAGAAGATTTGTTAAGCAAAGAAGAGGTGGAAGAAATGCAAGGTGAATGTTTCGAAATAAATAGGTTACGTGAATGTATTTTAAATGGTATTAGGGTGGAAGAATGGCCGTGTGATTTGGAAGAGTATAAGAAAGTTGTTAAAGGATTTATTGTTTGTAAGAATATTGTGTATTTTTTGCATAGGGGAATGGATGAAGATATATATGTTCCTGTATTTCCAATGCATGCAGCTGTAAGTATGTGTATGGTAGTGCATGACAGGTATGGGCATATGGGGAAGAATAAATTGTGGGAATGCATGCGAGAGAGGTTGTTTACGCCTGGGTTGAGTCAAATTTGTAGGGATGTAGCGACTACTTGTGAGGATTGTCAGAAGGGAAAGTATCAGAGCATGCATGCAAGTCCGCCTGTTCTGAGGTTACGTATGAAAGAGCCATTTGAGATGTTTGTGATTGATTGTGTTTCGTTGCCTGTGACTGCGAGGAGACATGTGGGAATGATTATCATGGTCGATCATATGAGCAAGTTTGCGTATGCAGTACCCATGAAGAATAAAAGAAGTGAGACTGTAGCGAGAATGATAAGTCAAGTGATGTTGCCGATGAGTGTGTGTAAGCGTGCAAAAATGTCAAGTGACAATGGTCCGGAGTTTGTTGGATGGGAGTTTGAGCAGATGTTAAGAGAATGGGGCATTGAACATGTATATTCGACTCCGTATATGCCAAGTGCGAATGGTTTGGCTGAAAGGACGGTAAGAACCTTGACATAAATTTTGCGGATGATGAGTACATGTGATAATGATTGGGATTTATATGTTGGGCGTGCGTTGTGGGCGTATAATGCGACGGTGCACAAGAGTACTGGTATGTCTCCGTGTAAGTTTGTATTGAATTTTGAAAAGATAGTAAGACCAAGATTGAGTGTGTCCGAGAATGATAGAGATGTTTGGAAGAAAGCAAATGAGAGATTTGAAAGCTACAAAGTGGGAGAGAAAGTGTTAAAAGAAGTAATTGAAAAAGGAAGAATGAATTTCAATAAGGTACGTGATAAGTTTGAAGGTCCATATAAGGTGTTAGATGTTGGTTCTAGTGGGTTGAGTTATGTTTTAGGTAAAGTAAGTGTGGATGGTAGTGTGGAAAAGGTTAGGGCACACCACAATCAGTTGCGAAAATGGAAGGAGGTACCAAGATATATTCAGGAGAATGGTATGAATGAATGGCTGAAAACGAACAAGTATGAACCGAGTATGTGTGAGGCATTAGGTTTAGAAGATAAGCAATTGGTGTTAGTAGAGTATGGAAGGAAAAAGAAGTCTGAGAATTTTACTGGGGATAAAAGACAGGAAAATTTTGTAGTTGTTGGCAGGAATCAGAATAAGCAGGACAAGGGTGTAAATGTACAGGTGAGTATGGAAGATAAATGTATTAATACAGATGAAACTTGGATGAGTATGAATGATACTTATAGTGTGTGTGGTTTTTCGTTAAATGAGGCAAGAGAACGTATGACGAACACGAGAATGAAAGATAGGAGAATGATAAGCAGTATGAATGATTCTTTTGTTAAAGTAGAAAATGGTTTAGATGTAATGGATGAATTGTTGACAGAAATTAGTGGGATTTTCGGGCCAGATGAAATTGAGGTAGATGAAATAGTGCATGATATCTTAGACGAGCAGAACATAGACGGGAATCGTAATAGTACGTTGAATGAAAACGACATGGAAGAAGTGAATGAGAGAGTGCAGGTATATGAAGGCCCAGTTACTCGAAGCCGAGGCCCTGTTCCTGATTGCGACTGGGTAATGAGAAAATAGGTAAGTGTTGTGTGAGGATTTGGCAAAGTAAGGGGGGAGGAATGTGGAGGATTAATTTTATTTTAATTAATCTTTTTTGTTTACCAAATCGAGAGAGAGAGAGAGAGAGAGAGAGAGAGAGAGAGAGAGAGAGAGAGAGAGAGAGAGAGAGAGAGAGAGAGAGTTTATTTACTTAAGTTTTGTCAAACTGCAAGAGAGAGAAAGAGTGTTTATTTGCTTTAGTTTTGTCAGAGAGAGAGAGAGAGAATTTCATTTGCTTTAGTTTTGTTAGATCGCGCGTGCGCGAGAGAGTATGTGTGTGCGTGTGTGTTTGTGTGTCCGCGGTGCGCGCAGAAGAACAAGGGTAGTTAGCGAATGATTGTTTTTAGTAGGAAAGACTGTCGGTTTATTTGAGGTTGTTTGTTTACCTTTTTAGCTAGGTTAGGGCGGTAATGAATGTCTTGGGCGAAAGCATTGGATATTTGACTGTAGAAGGAGTCGGTTCTGTTTTTTTTTGTTCTTCGAAAGCCGGCTGTGAAGTTTTTTTTTTGTATCGGAGTAAGTACTGTGTTTATTTATTTTTGTTAGGCGCGTTCATGAATGATAGAAAATTTATTGTTTATCTTTGATTATAGTGCGATAGTTTAGTTAGTTAGGAGTTTTCGTAAGCGTTTTTTCTTTTTATTGCAGGCCGTAATTCCTCCTTTGAATTCCTTTAGACTCCTTGGAGTTTTAGTTTGGCCTGGAAGGTGGTGTTTACCAGCCGTGTGTATTATATTGTATATGAATAGCTTGATGATGACGACCCGGACCGGACAATGAATGTAGGAATAGACTGCTGAAATACAGAATTTTTGAACGTTGATGACCCGGCTATAAAATACGGATTTCTCTCACGACAATTGATGACGACGACCACCGCACAAGATTGCACGGTCGAATTGGCCGTACGATAGTGTTGGCCAGTGCCAGTAGGCTACAACTTGCGCAAGGACTGTTGCGTGTGAACCAAGAGGTTCTCTTGGTTTGGCATTACATTTTTCGTGTGTTGCAGAATATGATTGGTGTTTAGTATTAAGTAATTTATTTAGTCTTAAGTGTGCTTTTGGTACTGTGCGTGGACTGACGGTGTTGGGTATATTAAAGGGATATTGTTTTTTTCGATTGTTATCGAGTTCTCGGTACCCTCGCGCACCAATATATACAGCAAATTTCGTGTGTATTTTTTGTCTATTGAATTTATGATAAATTGTGATTGTTCCTGGTTTATGGCATATGGTGGATGGTTTGGTGATAAGTGATTTGTTTTAGTATTAAGTCAGTTTAATAATTTGTGTTCTGTTTTTGGTTGCGTTAATATAGTTTTAAGGCTATGTTTTGTTTTCATTTTCCTTCTGTCCAAGAGTCCAGTTGATAACGTAAGGGGAAAGTTTGTGCAGAGGAGACATTTGTCAGTTAGTGTGATCAAGGGTGTTGGGGTTGTTTTGTTTACATCCCGCCACAACAGTGTTTCCAAAAATTATAAACAGCAAAGAATATGAGAACATTAGAATAATAAATAAAACTTTCTCGATGATGTGTGTAATAAAGTATTAAAGTAAGTGCAGATTGGCAGTGGCTGACAATCTCCTGAGATCATGGTCTTTCACCTCAGAGTCCTCACATCCAGCTATCAACCATATCCCCAGATATCTCCAATGATAAGTTGATCGTGAGTTTCCCTAAAATGGGCTCAGAACTGTATCACCGGCTAATATTTGATCAAGATGATTAATTAAATGCACTGATACAACGGGCATAAACATGAAAGGGTAACAAATACAGAAAATAAAATAACTAACACCACACCTCGTGTGCAGCCACAAAAGAGCATTACACAAAAAGGAAATAAGTTACCTATGAAGGGGAGGATGGTGCACTTCACTTTTTTGAATAAAAATAAGTTTGTTATGAGAGAAAAACACAAACACCTTACATATGTGACAGCAGAGTGAGTGTTACATGTTAAATACTATTTAAAAAACTGAAAGCATTGAAGTCCCTAGTAGCAAATAATTTTTATAGAAATAAAACAAATTACAGCCAAGGGGACGTGATATTGGTTGGGCTTTCAATTTTTTTTTTATTACTACTAGGCCTACCTTTTTCTTATTTTTATTATCATTATTTTATTAACTAAACATAGTAGTAGTAGTAGTAGTAGTAGTAGTAGTAGTAGTAGTGTTGGTCTTATTAGTCATTCATTATTGTTAGTAGTTGTATAGTAATAATAGTAGCTCTGTTCCTCTTGTTATTATTATTATTATTATTATTATTATTATTGGGTGCAGATGATGGTTGAAATCATAAATATCATACCACTAGATGATGTGATACCCATATTGGCCAATGGTAGTGCATACGTGAAGACTACCGCCATTCTGGGGCGGGATAGATGGGTGGTGGCTATATAACATGGTCATCACTGTAAATAAACGTCATACACACAGTTTATTGCAAATATGTGCATACCACTTCAAGAATTACCTAGCTTCTATTTTGATATGTTACACTGAATAAATATACATCTAAATAATATTCTTCATTGGTGTATATAGACATTTGTATTTATATATATGCACATATAAACATACATTTGACAGCATATTTCCATCACAGTAGAGAATTCCACAAAATCTAACAATTCACGATGTTGTTGGAGCAACATTGCTTCTTACTTGCAGAGGGTTAGTCAGTACCATTCGAGCAATCAGTAGAGAAGGTACTCACCTGAGAGTATTGGCTGTACACAGTGTATTCACGAACCTTTTCGTAATAAAGTGAAAAAACCCATGTTGCGATGACTCATTATCCGTTGACATGGGACATATTGGTGTCAGGTGTACAAATACGTCTATTTGTGTATGCTGTGAGCAAAGTTGTTCTTTAAGCTGGTAAAATAAAAGTTCAAGATGCCTAGATACACAAGGACTAACATAGCAAATGCTGCTGCTGCGGAAGATGAAAACTAAGGAGCAGTTGGTTATAGTGATGCCGATGAAGAATATAATCGAGAACAAAAAACGCAGGGCATGGGAAATAGGTTAGATAACCTAGCCCACTTAATGAACAGATTCTTAGTTGAACCAGGAGAGGAGCAGCGCGCAACCACAGCATATCCGACGTACCTGAACGAAGTCCAAATGCACACAAGTGAAAGTACACATGCACAGCCGAGTGAAGATACGCAAAACGTAGTTCAAAAATTGCCAGAACTTCAGGCAAGTGTTAGGCCTTTTGATGATCAGCGACCTAATGAAGGGTTTCAATTGATCGAAGTGCTTTTGAGAGACTTTGAAGTAGCCACATATGGGTGGTTAGAAAGAGAAAAAGCTATTCGAGTAATTAGGTTGCTGAAAGATGCTCCGGCAATGGAAGTGATGTGTTGGCCACAAGACAGTTTAAGAAGTTATACTGAAATAAACCTACGTTTGATTGAGAAATATGCCATACCTGATGCTAGAAAAGGGATTGTGATTTGTTTGCTACCCAGAGTACAATCTCCCAGATGGTGATAAAAAACCAATTGCCCGTAAACATATTCGCAGGTTAGTAAACCTGTATTTATGCGGTTATTTGTTCGATGACAATCGCTCGTTAGCAGACATGGTGATGGTGATACAAAACATTCTAGACAGTTTGCCAGAAGAAAAAATGACTGAGAAAACTGCCCCGATTTCGAGAAGGTAGCAGCCATGAGAGACACTCACCAACCCCCAAAGTGGGAGAGGGGAGAACTTAATCAGCAGGTGAGAAGAGTCTTCAGATGTTGACAGTGTGGGGGAGAGGGGCACCGACGAGTCAGGCCTACGGTCATCTATCTCGAGAGTGCCCAGCAAAAAACGCCGAGAGCGGGCGGGCTGTGGCACATGCACCCCCCCCCAAACATCCAAGGAAATGGAAATAGAGGAATGGGGAGACGAGGGAAATCGATGCCCCCCCCCCATAATATCAGAAGCAGCAGCCAAGACACCGGTGAGAATGCCAACGACGAACTTGGTAGAGCAGGCACTGGGACCTCCATCGGTACCCCCGACCTCACACCCGCAGCACTAGGGACAGGAGCAGGGGGCAGCAGCATTGCAAGTGAGTTTGTTGACACATGCCCTATATATCCTAATGGGCGGCTAGGAATGGTTGCAGGTAGGATTGACCTACCAGATAAGTTCATTCGAGAGCTGATCAACGCAGGAGTCACCGTTTCGCTGATTGAAAAAAGATTCTCCTCATACCCACTACAGTCAGCAGCATCCATCATCCTCGACACGGCAGGAGGAAATAAACTGCACGCAAGCCATACAACGATCGACAACTTTAAGGTGGAATCGGTAAAGAATACACATGATTTTTTTTGTATTGCCCATCTTGGAAATTCCAGGAATCAAGGCTATATCATGTATTTATATGATTCCTGGTTGCTGGGGCCGGGGCGGTTCCCGAAGGGCAAATGACTGCAGGATTAAAGTTCAGCCTTGAGGAAAGGCAGTGTTAGAGAATGAATACCTTACACTTAAAGTTATAAGAGAAGGGCGGGAAGATGAATGATTTTCTCGGGAAAACGGCTAGTGGCCACCGATTGATAGTTACAAGTGCAAGTGTAGTAGTGATTTTAAAAAAAATGGCGAAAAGGTGGTTGTGAGTTGTGTTGTGAAATTGTGCCCATATCGGCCAGTGGTAGTGCATACGTGAAGACTGCCGCCTCGTATATATATATATATCCCTTTCTGAATGGTGATACCTTAACGTGATGAAACCGTTTTGTGTATCGCCATGATTAATAAAGTTAAACTAGTCAGGGCTGCCCACTTTAGGTTGGTTTGTTGTGAGCAATTAGACAAAAGTGTCCCCCCATCACTAATTCGCAGTGGCCATCGTGGTATTGATAATGGCCAAACTCCAGCCATGACCAAGGGTATGTCTGATGATTTAGGAAGGAACCATAATAGCGCCTAAGCACTGACAAATTTAATAGAGTAAAAAAAATTTATGTGGAAGTAATTTTCTCTGAATAGCACAATAGTGTGAAGGTTTGCAAACTGTAGCATCCGATGTATTTTTGTTAATGGTATGCTCGAGTGGTTATGCTCATTTCACCCAGGGAAGAACTTCGTTGTTTGTTGTAGGGAGGTTTTCCTGGAGCACGTCTCCCACGCACTAAAACTCTTCAGCAAATAATATTATTATTATTATTATTATTATTATTATTATTATTATTATTATTATTATTATTATTATTATTGTTATTATTGTTGTTGTTGTTGTTGTTGTTATTCTTGTTATGGCTGCCTCAGTATCATTTATCTTGCAATAGAGCTTCTCAATTGCTCTGATTTTTCTTCTCTTATCATTACTGCATGCTGCCAGTAGCTGTGCTATGTTGGTTATCGGTAGGTGGGAGAGCAAATACAATTAAAAATTTCACAAAAAATTTACTAAAAGTAAACTGTCAAATACAAAGTACAGTATAAATGAGTTCGTCTGAGATGCATTGTGAGAGGGTGCAAGATGTCTTCTCTCATCTTCAGACAAGAAGTTGATGGATGTAGGCAAGGGTGGCTCTATCTATATAGCTCGGTGCAGTAGACTAGTCTGGTGCTAATTTCTGATTGGTCCCTGTGAGAAGAGGCCGTACTGAGTCTGGGAAGGAGCTCCTCTCCCATTGAATGTGGTGCTCGCTGGGAGGGGATCTGTCACAGTCGGGCTGCTACTACGCTCACAGTCTTCGGAGTTAGGTGGGCTCTGAGTAGGTCTGGGCAGGACTCCTAGTGCTGCGCGCTGATTGATTAATACTCTGCCTAAGTGGTTCTCAGCATCTGGCAAACTGTTCTTCCAGCTCAGATCCCAGTTCTGGTGATTCCCATGCTGCATCCTGATTGGCTAAGGCACTCACTGGGAGAGTCTCAGTACCAGGCAGACTGTTGAATCGCAGAGTATTGTCATGCTCGTCGATGTTGGTGGGAAGTTGGGGGGTGTTCCTACGACAGGAGGAGAGGAGGAACATCTCTTGAATGGTATTAAGGTTTGGGTCTTCCTAATGAGTGAGTACAGTAGCTGTAGGATCCTGAGCCTTCTGCTGTCTGGGATGTTGCCGATAATCGGGGTATTCATGGTGAAGTGTACCAGAAGTTGGTGCATCTTAATAGCTCTTTTTTGAATGTGGCAGAAAAAACGTTTTGAAAGTCTTATTGTCATCACTCCAATATAAAGACAGGGGCATCCACAGACTAGGCATTGGTAGCCATAGATGACGTTGAACTTCTTCAGAAAGTTTTGCATGGGAGGGACCAGGTTGTTCTTCATGATGAGTGTTCTTGTCCACGTGGTTTGATAATAAATTATCAGGTTAATCTCGGTGTCTTCTTGAGTGGCCGTGACGTTGTTCCTAATGATATCCTTCATAGCCTTCTCATCTTTCTGATACTGCTTTTGCATAATGCCTTTGTAGTACAGGTTGACTTTAGAAGTACTGGTCTGCTGGGCTCAGTTTCATACCAATTATCCATAGTATGTTTGACCTTTTTGTTGACCTGCTTGTTGGAATAACTATTGTTCACAAGAACCTAGGTAATCCTATCCATTTCCTTGTAGGTCTCTGTCCAGAGGGAACAATGGGAGAGGACCCAATGGCGGAGGCCTTGTACCTAATGCAACATTCACTGCCCTATTTAAGGAGAGGCCGAAGTTCATGGGTTTCGTGTGAGAGAAAAGGGAGTCCCTGAGAAATCACCCAATATATGTATGAGAGGGCAGAAGCAAATGTTAAGAGCAGTATAGGCCTAACAGAAAGTTTCCCAGTAAATGTACAACTACATCAGGGTCCGGCATTGAGCCCTTACCTATTTGATCTGGTCATAGATGTAGTAACTGTACCAACCGTGTGTCACACGATTGTACATAGTTCATTTTGTGTATATATTATGCTTGTATCTTCGCTCTTCCCTCGCACTAAAAAGAACCAGAATAAACATGTCTGCTTTTCTCCTCTGTAACAGTGTCTGTATTTGAACATGAAATTTCTTGTTGCTTTGAGCTTTTGTATATAAAGGAGAGTGTTCTATAATAAATCTATTCAGTTGCTTTCATACTGTCTTTGAGTCACAACTTTCTCTCGGCCCGTCACATAGGTGACCCCGGAAGTCGACTTGCTCCCACCGCCTTCCACCCCCCCCCCTCGCCCCTCCATCGTTGGTACTATGGCGGACTCTACGGAAGTTGGCGCTGCGGCTGCCCCATTGAAACTTTCATCGTTTGCCAGCAGAGAGGCGTTTGCTTGGTTTCAGCGCGCAGAAGTCCAATTCCGCATCAAGGGCTCAACCACCAAAGCAGATTATGTTCTCGCTGCGATACCCGAGGACACCTTCCCGGAAATATCCGACTGGCTTTGTGAACAAGGAGATACCTCAATAGCGTATGACGCCCTCAAAACATACCTTCTGCAGCAGTACTCGCCGACGCCAGCCGCCAGCCGCCTGTATAGCAAAGCTTTTTCAGCTCTCGCAACAACCGTTGGGGGACCAAAGGGCTTTGCTTGCCCTCAGGGAAATGACCAGTATCGCTCGCCTGCAACCTGCCGCAGATGGCTCTCCTCGTGAGGTGAACCTACTTCGTGCCCTTTAGATACGCCGTTTACCTGGACATATACGCGCTGCCATACCCGACGTCGATAGTTTACCCATAAAGGACTTGATGACCAAAGCCGATGCCCTTATGGACAGCCACTTCCAGACCTCCATCAACGCCTCCACCCCTAACGAAGAGGATGCCTATTCAACGTAAACCGAAGCTGACGTGAATGCCGTAAGACATACACACCTACCCCTTGACGTGCCGAAGGGGCGACAAAGCCACCCACCACCCACCAATCGCTCGCGCCCCAACCAACGACTTCTACAGCCACTTACTACCTCCCATCCACCGCAGTTTTGCTACTACCACTTCAGATTCGGGGCAACCGCGAAGAAATGTGCCAAGGATTGTCAGTGGCCAAAAAACGTGTAAGTAGGCCATCGCTTGTGGCGGTGGCCTCCCGTGTTTCTAATTTTTTCTTTTTACATGATGCAGGAACGGGCGTGCGATTTTTGGTAGACACGGGTCCTTGTCGTTCTCTTTTACCAAGGGAACTTTTCAGGACATAACGTAGTCTGTCTACGTCTGCCGACGTCCGCTTGGTAGCTGCCAACGGATCTGCGATACCCACCTACGGTTACGAGAACCACACATTATCATTCGGAAACGGTAAATTTACTTGGAAGTTTCTCGTTGCAGACGTCACATTGCCAATCCTTGGTGCGGATTTCCTCTCTCATTTTCACCTTCTGGTCGATGTCACTCACCGACGATTGGTCAACGCAGACTCGTACTTGTCGACACCTCTTCAACCCGGTCCCTCTTACCTCGTTCTCCACATCAGCGCACCAACGGATGCCTACGCCCACCTCCTCACGTCATACCCGGAAGTTTTCTGTCCAGAACTTCACCAAACGCCCACGGTTCCTGCCAAGCACGGTATTTATCACCATATCAAGACGATGGGACCCCCAGTTTCCGCAAAATTCAGATGTCTGGCACCGGAACGATTGGCAGCCGCCAAACAGACTTTCGCCGAAATGGAGGAAATGGGCCTTTGCCAAAAGGCCTCCAGCCCATGGTCGTCACCCTTACACATCGTTCTAAAGAAACATGGCTCCCTCCGTCCGTGCGGGGATTACAGGCGCCTGAACATGCAAACAGAACCGGATCACTACCCCCTCCCAAACATTGCTGACGTGACCTCCTACCTGCACAAAGCGAAGGTTTTCTCTACGCTCGACCTCCTGAAAGGGTATTATCAGGTGCCTCTAAACCCAGAAGACATCCCCAAGACTGCCATCACCACTCCGTTTGGTACATACACCTTTGGTTACTCCTGTTTTGGCCTTCGTAATGCTGGGGCCACGTTTCAACGTCTCATGGATGGCATCTTAGGGGACCTCCCTTTCTGTGTATGTTATGTGGACGACAAACTTGTGTTCTCCTCCTCAAAAGAGGAACACCTCTGTCACCTGCGCATCATGCTCGACCGCCTGCAACAAAACGGCCTTGTAGTCCGGTACGACAAGTGTACCTTTGGCGCCAACGAAGTGTCGTTCTTAGGGCACCGCATCACTCCTGAAGGAGTCCATCCCCTCCCTGAGAAAGTAGCAGCCGTTCAGGACTTCCCCACGCCCTCGACCGTGAAAGCACTGCAGGAATTCTTGGGCATAATCAACTATTATCACCGTTTTCTGCTAGCCATTGCCGCCACTCTTGCTTCCCTCTACGTCTCCCTCAAGGGCAAGCCAAAGGACCTGAAGTGGGGTCCCCTTCAAGAAGCGGCCTGCAATGCAAAGAAGGCCCTATCAACTGCTGCGGCTCTCACTTTTCCTATCCCACATGCCCCTCTCCTTCTCTCCACCGATGCCAGCAACGTCGCTATTGGTGCAGTAATCGAACAGGTGGTCAACGGCTCGCCCCACCCATTGGCCTACTTCAGCAGAAAAGTGTCCAAGGCAGAATCGGGTTATTCTATCTTCGATCGCGAATTGCTGGTGGTGCACTTGGCTGTCCGTCACTTTCGCCATTTCTTAGAAGGTACGCCCTTCGTTATTTGCACAGACCACATACCTCTGGTGCACGCCTTCACTCGACAGTCTGATGCCTGGTCCGCCCAGCAACGCCGACATCTCTCCGCCGTGGCTGAATACAATTGCACCCTTCAATATGTCCCTGGGAAAATGAATCCCGTTGCCGATGCCCTGTCAAGAAACACGTTGGCTGCTGTTCAATTGGGATTGGATTACAACGCCCTGGCTGAAGCCCAACTACAGGATCCAGAGTATCAAGCATGTAGGACACCCTGCACGTCCCTCTGTTGGAAAGACTTCCCCCTCGAAGACTCCAACACCACCCTCCTCTGTGACATCAGTACTGGTAGACTGCGACCTTGGATTCCTGCTCCCATGTGCCGGCAGGTGTTTGATTTCATTCACGGCCTTTCACATCCCTCGTGCCGTTCTACTGCACAGCTGCTGAAGGCAAAGTTCATTTGGCACGGCATTTCTAAGGATGCTAAGAATTGGGTCCGCGCCTGTACTTCTTGCCAAACTTCCAAAGTACATCGACACACGGATTCAGTAGTCGGTACCTTTCTTCAACCTCAGCGTCGTTTCGCAAACATTCACGTCGACGTTGTAGGCTCCCTACCCACATCACAAGGACATCGTTACCTGTTTACCATCATCGACCGCTCCACTCGTTGGCCTGAAGCCATTCCCATGGAAACTGCAATGTCCGCCTCATGTACATCTGCCTTACTCTCTGGATGGATTGCAAGATTTGGTATTCCTGAGCATATTACTTCTGACAGGGGTACCACTTTCACCTCTCAATTGTGGACATCATTAGCGAATCTCCTGGGCATCACCCTACATCAGACAATGGAATGGTTGAATGTTTTCGTCGCACCCTCAAAGCAGCTTTGATTTCCCGCTGCAAGGATTCCAACTGGTTTATTCAGCTTCCCTGGGTCCTCCTGGGACTAAGGACCACTCCTAAAGATGTCCTCGACGTCTCGGCAGCTGAAATGGTGTATGTCGACCCGTTGGTCGTCCCTGCCGAATTTTTTCTTTCCACAACCTCCTCCGACGATCTCCAGCACATATGTCACGTCGTGGGAAAATTTACTCCATGCCGCCAGACTTACAAGCCCCCAGCGAAGCATCACATACCAACAGACTTGCACTCTGCAACGCACGTCTTCCTGCGCAACGACATTAGCAAGCCACTGCTAACGCCCCCGTACACGGGCCGTTTCCTTGTGATCCGACGCAGTCCGAAAGCATTCCTACTAAACATTCATAGCAAAGAAGACTGGGTCTCCATTGATCGTCTAAAACCTGCTTATCTCCTGCAAGATGACCCGCCTACTATCTCTCTAGATCAGGGCGCTCTATTTAACATGTGCATTATGTCATTTTTAGGGGGGGGGGAGCCATGTACCGACCGTGTGTCACACGATCGTACATAGTTCATTTTGTGTATATATTATGCTTGTATATTCGCTCTTCCCTCGCACTAAAAAGAACCAGAATAAACATGTCTGCTTTTTTCCTCTGTAACAGTGTCTGTTTTTGAACATGAAATTTCTTGTTGCTTTGAGCTTTTGTATATAAAGAAGAGTGTTCTATAATAAATTTACTCAGTTGCTTTCATACTGCCTTTGAGTCACAACCTTCTCTCGGCCCATTGCATAACACAAGGTATTAGAGATCAGTCTCCTTGGTGTATGCTTTTGGCCGATGATGTTATACCATGTAGCACTAGGCGAGAGGTAGTAGAAGAGAAACTGGAAAAGTGGAGAAGAGAAATGGAAAATAGAGGATTGAAGATCAGCAGGAAAAAGACAGAGTATTTGAGATTTAAAAATGGGAGAATGGGGAAGGGAGAGAGATTGAAAAGAGTTCAAAATTTCAGGTATTTAGGATCAACAGTTGCAGAGGATGATGATCTGGGGACAGAAATAAACCAAAGAATACAAGCAGGATGGAAGAATTGGAAAAAAGTGCGTGGAGTACTGTGTGACAGGAAAATAGGGGTTAAGTTGAATGGTAAAGTACACAGGACCATTGTGAGACCGGCAATGAAGTATGGAGCGGAGACGTGGGCAATAAAGAAGACAGAAGAGAAGAAACTGGATGCGGCAGAGATGAGAATGTTAAGATGGATGTGTGGGGTGACAAGAAGAGATAAATTACAGAATGAAGTAATTAGGGTTACCACAGGAGTTAGAAAACTATCAGATAAGATCCAAGAAAGTAAACTGAGGTGGTATGGTCATGTCATGAGAAGAGATGAACAGTATATTGGGTGGAGGGTGATGGAAATGGTGGTACAGGGAACGAGAAGGAGAGGGAGACCAAAGCGAAGGTGGATGGACTGTATCAAGGATGACCTTCGATCAAAGGGATTAACCGGTGATGAAGTGTGGGACAGAGGTAGATGGAGAAAGCTGGTCAGAAACATCGACCCCACATAAAAGTGGGAAAAGATGCAGACAAAGAAGAAGAAGAAGAAGGTGGTGTCAAAACCATGCTCAGCATTCAAGACCAGGACATCCAAGTAGGGAAGGCGGCATTGTCTTAATGTTCCAGCATGAATCTAAGAGAGCCGCATTACTCAAAGATCCTGCAAAGCTCATCAATATGCTCAGAAGAAGGGGCTTTCAGGAAGGTGTCTTCGATGTAGTGGGTGTAGGTTTCAGGGCGATCTACATATAAAAGTTGGCAAAGAGGACGCCAAGAGGGAAGCCCATCGCTACACCATCCTTTTATATGTACAATGGCCCACGAAGGGTGGTGAAATGGGCCTTCTTCATACACATTTCCAGGAGGGTGCAGAAGACATGCTCAGGAATGTTGAGAGAAAGGGTTCTAAATTATTCACAGCATGCTTAAAAGAAGTTTTAAAAAAATTAGAATGGAAAAATGTAGGAATTAACATAGTTCTATATAGTAGATCATGGCAGGAATTGTTAAAGATGATAGATTTGAATAGAGAAAGAAGAAATGTAGGACTGAGAATGAATATGAGTAAAACTATGATAATGTTCAATGAAAATACAGAGACAACAAATAAGGGTTAAAGAAGAACCTTTAGAGATATTTAATGAATATGCATGTGAAACTTCTTTATTTATTTTAGGAATTTGAAGCTTTGTAATTTAATCATTAAATAGATCTTTAACTTCTTAAGAAAAATCTTCTATACTATATTAATTAAATAATTATCAATACTATCCCAAGTCAGTACATGGGTATGGATATGTCGTGATGGGTTTGACTTTACTGACTAAAGTAACTACAGTGCAGAATTAAATTACACTTAAATGAAAATACAAAAATATTCATATGTTAATCGGAATGATATTCCTGGAGGCTTTCTTGCTAAATATCTTGATGGTCAGACGTGTTAAGTGTGCCGCTTCTCAGACAGTAAGGGCTCCTGCAAGGGCAGCAGGATTTCAGCTGGTCACATACTTCTGGTTGGTTCCCTGCAGGCATCACAAGCTAGAGGGCGCTCGTTTCCCTCTAACATATCTGGTTAGAGGAAGTTCCGGTTTCTTTCCAACATCACTGGTTAGAAGAAGTTCTGGTTTCTCTCCATCTGTGGTTAAAAGTTCTTTCCCTTCGACATCTCTGCATAAAAGGCGGCCAATGGGGTAGTGCATACATGAAGATGGGAGTGACCGTGGGCATGGCAGGAGGTAGCCTGGCGCCGAAGTGGGATGAGGGTCAGATCAAAGGTTCACTTTGACCTTTACACTCTTAAGGTAGGGAAGGAAGAGACCTAATGCTTGTTTACGGCTCTCTTTATACTCCAGATCTCGGACCATGGTCACGTCCATCCCTCAAAATAGCTGCTCACTTGTGATCATGTGTTGCCTGCTCCTAGCAGCTGTTAGTTATTCGAAAGGTATTCAGCCTCCACGAATAAGGCCGGCTGTTTTGTCTTTCGAAATGCCGACCTCTTCGAATTTTAAAAACATACTGCCTCCAGTTTGCTCTCTCTCTCTCTCTCTCTCTCTCTCTCTCTCTCTCTCTCTCTCTCTCTCTCTCTCTCTCTCTCTCTCTCTCTCTCTCTCTCTCTCTCTCTCTAAAACTCATTTCTTTCTTTACAATAGCAACCGATTTCATGTGTCATTCTATGTCGTAATTAATGACGTAAACCTAGGAAACAACTCATTATGTACATCTACTAACTCATTATTTATGAATATCTATGAATTGACTCATTTCCTGACACCACTCGGCCATCTCCTTGGATTTCTGTGGAATCCATACACAATAACACACAACAACTTCATTTTACTGTTTTCCCAGTACTGTAATAAATTATCTATTTTATCAAGTTTCTTGAACAGAAAATACTTCACACCATGAACTATCAATGTAAAAAAATCATTAAGAATACATTAAACAGTCAAAATGATGCAATCTCTTGCCTATAGAATATAATATATTAATTGTCAGTCTGTGTAGAAGAATTTTCTATTCACTTCAGATGCTTCAACTTAAAATTTATTTATCTTATTTTCATAGGTCTTAGTAATTGAAGATGGATATAATTCGTAATGCAAAAAAATACACTGGATACATAATGCAGGTAATCAGTAATGTCAACTGTGCAAGAATTAATGAATGACTTCAAATTCGTTATGCTATGAACTTTTGTCTTTCCATTGTATGTGACCTCTGCATTCTTGGTCTGATCGATCGACATAAAAAAAATTCTCATCACCCAACTGTAATAGCTTAACGGTAGATAAAAATGGTCAATCACACCAAACTTCATAAATTTATCAAAAATATTATTTCACATAATTACTTATCATCATGATAATTCATTCTAGTTAATTTCATAAGAAAACATTCCTTCATCTCAAATCATCATGATAATAAAATATTCGAGAAATACATTAGACATCTTTAAAAATTGTTCAAATTCTTATCTATATGACATTAAATAATGAGTAGAAAACACAAAGTTTCTATTATCTTTGAATGTCCCAAATCAAGTATATATATATATATATATATATATATATATATATATATATATATATATATATATATATGGATATATATATGTAAATATATATATACAGTATATATATATATATATATATATATATATATATATATATATATATATATATGTATATATATATGTATATATATATATATATATATATATATATATATATATATATATATATATATATATGTATATATATATGTATATATATATATATATATATATATATATATATATATATATATATATATATATATATATGTGTGTGTGTGTGTGTGTGTGTGTGTGTGTGTATGTTAATTTCAGAAATATTCATAATCAGCATCTTAATCATCTCATAATAAAGAAACATGATTAGGACATGATAAAGACATTTTATGAATAATCAAATTTCAGTGATATCATAAAGTTGTGTTTTTTCTGATACCTTGATTATTTACGTTTTATTCTGATAACAATAACTTCACTTCTAAATTGTTATGCCTTTAAAAAAAATCATAATATTTAAATTGCAAGAAGCTAACATCTCAATGTTATCAAATAATTCTTGTAAACGTAAAAAATCATTGACAGAATATTTCAATTATGTCACCTTTCTTTCAAAAGAATCATCTATCACACAGACAAAATTAACTTTCATGTGTTTTCAACACTTTCTTTCTCAAACTTCAAAATAAAAGTGTGCAATGATTATAGCTTCAACCTTTGTTATTTATTATACTCTATTTCCTGTGTAATTATGACGGGACTAGAAATATCCTTTGAACATGCAACTTTCCCTATGCTCATCCTTTTTTACATAATTTACATCAATTGTTTTAATCTTTCATTTATTCAATGTATTAGTTATATTTTGTTTCCCTTTAGTAACATAGGTCACCTTTTTACATCATAAATTGTTTTAATATTTACCCTTTCTTGATATTTATTCAAGTTAACTTGATTAACATAATTCGTCTAAATTGTTTTAATATTCTCCCTTTCTTCATATTTGTTCATGTTAACTTAATTTAAAAAGGATCATCTTTTTCACAATCACATTATGAATTGTTTAAAAATTTTCCCTTTTTTCGTAATTATTAGTTGCATTCGTGTTAACATATAGGCTTAAGACATTGTTACCTTTGTTACACCAAATACCACTCAATGCATTGTCTATAAAATGCAGTAATAACCTTTTTGCTCTACTGTCATCATTTTTATCAAACTTGTAAATTATTCAATATACATGTGAAGGGTAATCATCTATGACTTTCTATACGTCAATTATCAATTGTACCAATAACTGTATCAAATCTTCTCGTATCATATTCTTTTATATTTTAATACTCTATGTGATCCCTTAATCATTTGATGACCTTTTTCATTCGGACCTTAGTTTACATTCATTTAATACATACTTTCAAACCTATTTTTATTTTCTAGGATAACACACTTTATACAATAATAGTATTTATTAATTTGTTACCCTAAATAGTCGTATGAGTACCTAGGGGACTTCATGCCATTTGGCAAGGAGTTTAGTAGTCGTTATTATATTTGCATAATACAAATTATGTGGTTTCTTCTAACGGTCCATTTACCGAGTTATGCAATGTAAATTTGTCATATTCTAAGCTAATTATCAGTCTTCTATGGTTAGTCTAATGTTAGTTCGCAGGACATAAAAAAACCCTTTGATTTGCCCTTTCTAATGCTCTATTTTTAACTTAACTTATAGGGGGATATTTCACCTTGTTTACTTTAAAGAAAATATAGCACAATTCTTTATATGTCACTAGTAAATTCCGGTGCATTGTCCGAGAGAAGTATCTCGAAACACGTATGTCTAGTGATTATCCTGGGTTTAAATGCTTCTGCTACTGACTCATCTGTTGAGTAATCAAAGTTAAAATTTCTATGAAGACCAGTATGTATTTATTATGTGTCAAGCTTTGGGACAAGGTCCCTTGTGGTCCGTTTGCACCACCTCTAAAAGATTAAAACTGCAATCGTACTTCTAAAGGGATTCCAAAATTTACATGGCCTTCATTTCACGTTGGACATTCATTCACAAGCTTTTAACGATTTTATCAGGCAAAAAATGTTTCATAATTATATATACACTCTTTGATTACTGGATGTCCCGCTAACTTGTGAGCATGAGTTGTTGTTAGTGCTTTGTTGTTTAGTCTGTTGGGAATTTCTAGTCTTGAATAAGTATTTTCTCTCTAGTCTTTGTATGTATTCCTTTGATTGATTTAAAATTCTAATCTAGAATTTTTATTTAGTAGTTGGTCATCGATAACATTTCTAATAATCTTTGGTTTCTCTTGTCTTATTTTAACTCTTTCTAATTCCAAGTCTCGTACCTGACAACTGATAATTCTCTTAATAGCTTCCTTTCTTCTAGGTAATCCATCTGCTAAAGTATTAAACCTAACAATAATGTATTTAACTTCTGGACGAACTCCAGTACACTAAGGAACCAACGTTTTCATCTTTTAATTATTGATAAAAGCCCTTCGTTTGAAAAAAAATTCACAAACATGTTTATGATCAGTAATTGCATTTACTCTATGCCCTAACATAATATACCTAAACTTCTCAAGACCCATTAAATGGCTAAAATGTCCTTATCGGTTGTGTGTTAATTATTTAAGACTATCATAATTCACTACCCTCATTCGGTATTTATCATTTGTAATAAGACATTTCTTTTATGTATTTTGAGGGATCACTTGTTAGATAAAACTCCATGGTAAGAAATCGGGTTAAACTAATGTAGGATCAATAATTCATTTCTCTTAATTGTTATCACCCTTTTTTTTCATTCCCACACTATATCTTTCCAGGTCAACTCTGTTAAAAGCAGAACTATCGTAGCAATTAAATTGCTGCATAATTAGTCTGAAAGATCCTATCATTATTAAAAATCTTATACCTTTCAAATATTTGTGGAGCAGGATATTTCGTAATGACCTTTTTTTTCGCTTTTATGTGTAATCTTTCTACTTGCCCTATTTAATCTAGGGATTGGACACTTTTCAACCTTAATCTTTAATCCTGCTACTCTCCCTCTTGTTAAGACTAGTTCCAATGTTTTTAAATGGCTCTTTATATCCTCACTAAACTTAGTTACATCATTCAAATAGAATCATACATTCTTTATGTCTCCTAAATTTGCAACATTAATCTGTCAAAAGTCAAAGGAGCTGATGTGACCCCATCGGCTTCATTTGAAATTCGAATTAATCTTTAAAAATGCTAAAAGCCGTTAATGGTTTGTATTCTTCGTCAGATAAGTATCTTTGCTCCTAATTAACTGAGCCGAAACATCATTTATTACTGGGATAGACATTTTATTAGGTTCTACATTTTAATTTAACTTGTGATAATCGATTATTAGTCCATAACTTCCATCTTTAGTTTGAATAATATCATGGGAGAATTATAAGGAGACTTCGTTTCGACTTTCACTGTGTCTACTATGGGGCATTGGGTGATGTTTAACATTGTAATCTATTACCGGTAGGCTATATAAAATGTTTGGCGCCATCATCTTTATTTTAGCTGTGACTCATCTATTCTACATAAACTATCACCTGAAATGGCTATTCTCTGCATATTTCTGTTTGATATTCCTATTAATCTTCTCTGTATTCTGTAAAATCAGTGTTATATATCTGTTTCTATCCATTCATCGGTGCTCTTTACTGTAGATTAAGCTCCTTCTTATACTTTGATTACTTAAACTCTAATCCCCACTCCTCTACAAATTCCTCACGCGGCATTGAGGTGAGGTATTTCATCGGAGTAGTTTATAATTATATTGTGTGCGTTCATTTCCCTCCCTCTGAACTACATAATTGTCTATTCTGATAAAATCTGGCATCCTATTTTTGTTGATCTTTTCTTCTTCATATATTTGCGGGTTGTTAAATTAGTCATTATTATGATTTCTTTAGCTAATCTCTAGCTTATTATATTTCAGTACTGATCAGACTTTATATTTCATTTGCATAGTAGCAACACAATTCATTTGTAATTCATATGCCTATAGCTTCATTTTTATTTTTTTTTGCCTATTAACAACATAATTCATTTAATATTTCTTATGCCTATTGCATTATATTGCTTGATATCTCATCTGCCTATAGCAGAATAATTCTGTATATTGATTAGCCTATAGCTACATCTGCCTACTGGCATCATAATTCCTTTATATCGGATTTGCCTATAGCAATATAAATTAATTCTTTCATATTTATTAGCCTATAGCTATATAATTCTTTTATATATCATCTGCCCATAGAAGCATATTTCTTTACCTATCATTTGCCTATAGCAATACTTCTTGGAATTCCTAGCTATATAATTCTTTTATATATCATCTGCCCATAGAAGAATATTTCTTTAACTATCATTTGCCTATAGCAATACTTCTTGGAGTTCCTTTCTATTTATACTATTTTATTCTATTCTATTCACTTCACTGTTGACATTTCATTTTATTTATATGGCGCCTATCATATAAATACAAGGAGTATACTCTCTATTTGCTACATTTCCTATTTCTAAACTTTCTTCTTCCTCTTTGCTTTCATTATTGAATTTCCATTTCTCTTTTTTAATCGAAGTCTGTTTCAACTATCAAAGCCGCGTCCCACAAAGTGACCAGTTTTGGAAAAGTAGAAATATACTTCCTGTTTATCTTATTTTATTTTTAGCCTACACTTCTCACAATAAAATTCATTCGTCATCAGTGTATCGTTTTGAACGATATTCTAAATCTCTAACGGGAAATATGACATCTTGAAAATTATATCATCCTACATCAGTTTGCTCTATTTTGCTAATAATTTTATATTCAACCTCAGGGTTCATACCCCCTTTCATTAAATCTCTCTTTATCTAACTTGTTTTCACCCTGAAAAGCGGAAGCAGGAATGCCTAAATAATGTGTTACTATATTGAGTCCTAGCAAATCAACTGTACTACCAGAGTCTAACAAATTGAGACCTTCATTTCTTTCTGTATCAGCTAACCACTCATCCCTATTATATTTCTCTAACCTTTGTTTATCTGGTTTATCCCTACCTACAGTATATTTCCCTATTGAGCTCATATTAGCGGGGTTCGTGACTGTGTTAATCTCCGAGTTCATTTCTTATGGGAAGTGGCTCGGCTGTGTCTTGCACTTCTACTTGTCTAATTCTGAATCACATATCAATCTTATATTGTATTTGGCTAAGATGTCAACATCATCACTTACAAAAAATCATCTTTCGATTACACGAGAGAAAAACAAATATGCAGTAAAAATAAATCATAAGAAGAGAAAATTCCTACTCTTAAATGAGAGACAAATTCAACCACAAAAAATGAGAAAGAACGAAGAACTTACTTATTTCCCGTATAATTCTCATTATTTTACTCGTTTTGACAATTCTTAATTTTTTTTTGTTTACTCTTTCATTTGACATCACATGGGTATCTGGAAATAAGTTGTATATTAATTTCAGCACTTAATAAAAGTCACACTGGTTCTTATTTTTTTTTTTTTTTTTTTTTAGTAATTTGAAGCTTCGTAATTTAATTATTGTAGGGATTTTTAACTTATTAAATAAAATCTTCTATACTATATTAATTGAATAATTATCAATGCTCTCCCAGGTCAGTACATGTGTATGGATATGCCGTGATTGGTTTGACTTTATTTACTAAAGAGCTGAAGTACTGCACAGTATGCAACAAAACTGGTGATACTTTTTTATTTTTGTTTCGGACAAGCGTTGTTCTTGAGTTGCCACTTAGTATTAAAGTTTATATTTCCCTTTGTAAACATGTGTATTTATGAGACAAGGTTGGTCACTTGATATGGATAAATTTAACATTGAATAATGTTAGATCGTTAAAAAAACATTTCATGCTAAAATCATACTTCAGCACAAAAAAAAAAAAAAAAAAAAAAATAAATAAATAAATATGTTACTGTAGCACGATCCCCTTTGTCAACGTGACTCTGCGATTCTTTGAGCTGTCTGTCTGGATAGAAGGATTCAAACTGGGAAAAAGGGAATCTAGATGGACACCAGTTTGAGCAGAACGCTTATAGTCTATTGATAAAAATTTTGGGTATGATTTTAAAGTTATTATTTTTTACTTATGTCGTTTTGTGAATAAAACAAACGTTAGTTAGGATCATGATTTGAAAACTTGCAATAAATTACTACAAGTCATAGTATAGACTATAGTTAACGCTACTTATATAATTCTAGTCTCGGTTGTTTTCAGTTTGAGGAAAAACTAATAGATAAAGAAGTTAATAAATAAGCGAGGGGGTGAGTTATCTTCGCTATCAGAAATACAATTAATTTTACCTTTCTATCATTTTACTTTTAATTTACGAACGGAAGACTATAATCAGGTCAGACATATTCAGCCACACGTGTTATGTGCAGATTCTACAGAAAGACAATAACAACGTATCTCAAATTATAATAATAATAATAATAATAATAATAATAATAATAATAATAATAATAATAATAATAATAATAATAATTATTATTATTATTATTATTATTATTATTATTATTATTATTATTATTATTATTATTATTATTATTATTATCATCATGATCATCATCATCATCATCATAATAATAATAATGATAATAATAATAATAATAATAATAATAATGGTGATGATGATGATAGGATGACTCTGGAGTCCAGGCCTATGATATTGGCTTTATAACTCTTCGTCTTCTGCTGATGGGTTTTCAGTTTTTCTCCTTCATTGAATCGTTTACCCATCTATAAATAGTTATTTCGTGGATGTTGAGACGATTGGTTATATCTATTTTTTTTTTTTTTTTTTATAGAGGATCTGGTGAAATAAGCTTAAATAGAGTTACAGTTATCCTGTAGCTGTTGGGTAGCTCTACAGTAGTCATATTTGACAGATGACTTGCTTGCGAGTGTGCCATCGTGAGACTGAGACTGCCAGAGTGCCAGTTGATGTCCGGTTAGACCCCGCCCACAACTACATCTTCGACACGTTCTCTACATAAATACACAACTATGGTGGCTAAAATGTCATCCTCATTAAGTTTATTTCTTTTTTCATTTTTATCATAATTGAAAATTATTGGGTTAATTTTTTCATAATAATCTAGCTGATATTTTATTAGAAATATAGCACAAATTCTTTAAAATCATTCTTAATGAACTGTATCTTTTATTGAGCGAATTTTGAAAACGCTTCGTCCCGGGAACTTAGTCACATTAGAAATTAGAAGAATGTGAGAGTTGCCAATTAGTGACATTCGAACGAAAATCACTAAATTCAAGTATCACCAGTTTTGCTGTATACTGTACTATCCAAAGCTGCACTGGACATGATAATTCCTTTTGGATTAACCTATTTGGGTGAAAAGATTTTTTGGCACTGAAGTATATTAAAACCAAATACCAATCACGACTCTGGTGTAGGATGATCTCCGAGGTGCCATCTATGTCATCAAACCCAGGATAGAGTTATTAAGCTCAAAAAGCAGGCCCAAGTGTCTCACTAACTGGGGTTCGTTATTCATGATAAATGTAGCTCTATGTAATTGAATATGGATATTATTAACTAATAACTACTAGTGGAGCCCCATAGCAAGAGATAAATACTGACCATCGTCATTTAACTTTTATAAATATTGCACTTTAATTTTAACAGTTATTAAGTAATAAATTAATTTACACAAGAAATTCATACAGTTTTTCGAATTCAAAATTTGTAAGTTTAGCACCTCTATCAAATACTGTAATTGTTTTAGTAATTATTTTAAGGCTGAATATTTAAATTGGTATAAAGTTACAGTAATACTATTTTATTATTCTTGACAAACAATGACATTTCATACTTACTGCATTTCTGTCTCTTGAACTAGTTAGTAAATTTGTTAGTGGCTGTACAGACTTAACAGTAATTCTACGAAGTACATCGTATTGCCTTGCATAATTTGTTTCAAAATATGCAATTTCACGGTCTTATGTTCTATACTGCTGTAGTAACATTTCATTACAACTAACTGTAGCTCGCATATTCCCAAAGAGTAGTAAATGTGTTATTAACTCTACAATTAGTGTATCTTTTAATATTTATCTTATCATATTTGATGTTATTATGCTTTTGTGGTCTGGGGCATACACTTGTACTTTGTGTCTCTCTCAAAAACGCTTTGGGGGAAGTCGGGGGTCACACATCTCTACTAATATTGTTTGGGGGTCACAGGCTAAAAAGGTTGAGAACTACTGATTAAGAGGATCTCGTGAAGGAATTCCTTCAGTGTTAGGAATATACCACCCATTTTAACATATTCATGTGAAATGCTGCAAACTGAAAGGACCATTTTCCAAACGCATAGGTCTCCTCTGAATGACCTCCCCAACTAAAGGTGACCTTCTTCCATCCTTCAGAATAGCTATTTTCTCAGACATTACTGTAATGCTAGCAGTTCTAGAAATGCTTGTATTTAACACATGTTAATGTGCAAATTCTTCTTTTTTTAGCTGACTACACATCTAACACAATCAGGTGAAGCCATCCAGTGATCTTTCAAACACCACTGAGAGGATCGCCGGTCGAGTGCTCCATTAAGGATTGTGCTTTTCTAACAGGGAAAGGAGACCGAGAGGGCTTTTCCAACATTATGTTGAAACTACTGTCTTCAACATAAATGGTGACACTATTCTCTGAGCTTGCTTATGCAATCATATGATGGAAAGACTCTCGACACTGCCTGATCTATCAGCATGGTCAGATACTTCACCCTCTGCTTCCGTTTCAGATTCGACTTTTACTAGTTTATCATAATACCTGGATCAAAACTAAATGAGAGGAGGCAATATCAATCCTATAGCAACTGCCTCTCAGAGGAGGCAAGGATTAACAAAGCATTGAAATTTATCAAAAGAAGTATCCCATGCGAGTGGGCTCTAGGTGAAATTGATGTGAAACTTCCCGTGAATACCTGGAGAGCAGTCCATGGTAAAAAACACAGGGTCTCAAACTTATACACAGCTCCTTCGAGGAAGATGAGGAGGTACTAACGATTGGACTGATGAATGGGCTCTTGGAAATACATATCCTTCAGATCCACTGGAAGCATGAAGTCTCATTCTATGATGGAAGTTAGTACAGTTTGTACCATTTCCATCCTGAACCTGGTTTGTTAAATGAAACTGATTCAGGGGAGAGAGATAAATAACTAGTCCTCAGCTTCAGTTACTTTTCTACAAAAAAATATCAACTCGTAGAACCCCTGAGATCCATCTTGAACAACACCAAACAAATTTTTCTCCATCGTATTTTCTTATGCTGCCACGACCACAGAGTTCTGCAATTTTGAAGGAAACTCTGGAACACTATTGGTGAGCAAAGGAAGGAAGGTCAAAGGACTTCGAAGAGCAGGAGGTATCCATCCAGAAGGACTTCTACCATTTGCACTGATCCATGGCACTGCCATGTTGCTCACTGGCATGGCAGGCATCCCCCCACTTGCAGCTGCAGGAGTAGATGACTGTTGACTTCATCATCTGAGTTTTCCTTCCTTCTTACCTCTACTGTCCTACCTAAACTAGCCAGGTTGGCCACAAGATGGCTGAGTGCTATTAGGGTCTTTCCTAGGAGAAGAAGCAATTTGAGGACCTGACTGGATTTTTGAGTAACCTGAACTTTTTTCAAAACTAATTCTGAAGACTTTGATCTCACTGCAGCCACTTTCAGAAGGCCTTGGACTCTGAAGGTAACTGTATGGTAGATGAGGGATTCATGGGTACCCTTCCCTCACTTTTTCAACTTTGCCTCTACATCTTTAAGAAGAAAGAAAATTGTCCTCCAACATCGAAGCATTTCTCAACACTGACAACGCATCCTTTCCAACTTGGCCAGAGAATTGAGATACAAATGCATCCTTATTCTACAGGACCCAGTTGGCTCATTAGTTAAATGACTGGTGTGCATGAAGGTCACCGCCTTCCCAACAAACAGAACCAACCTCCTTTATTTTACAAAGATCTCAAAATTTGACAAATCCTGAGTAGTGGTGGAGTAGGTGATTGCACCATACTAATGGCTGATCCAGGATGTTGCCTTGAGACTGGCTATGGAAGAGACTTTCAAGACAACAGTATCAAGAGCTGAAAAGACTGAGTCTTTGGTCTTGAGTTTCTCCACAGGAACTTCCGCCGTTAAAGCAGAATATCTATGAACAAGGAGAAGAGGAGACGAGCTTCATGTGTAAGTAAGAGGAATCTCCTTGGTCGGGAGAGTGTAGAAGACAGGATAATACTGGATTGGCTAGACCACAGCAAATTCTTAGGCCCAGAGACTTGAGCTCACCCAAAAAAGTTCTGGCAGTGGCAACTATAAGGAAGTCCTTTATCTTTGGAAGACGTCGACAAAAACTTAATTGTCTTCCTGCTTGTAGTATTCTCCTTTTCCAACTAAGGTAGGAGCTAGGCTAGTATTAATAATCATAATAAAACTAAAAGATTGCAATCGTATTGGTAGAGGGTTGCTTAACTCAGGATCGGTGTCGTTATTTCGCCACCCTTTAAAGGAATCGTCAGGCTAAGCTAAACCCTGTGTCAAAGTAAATTGATAAAGAAAAATTATTTTGTCACAATTTAAACATTACTAGACAATACTGAGGAAGTAACAAATCCATCTACAAATTAGATACTTATTACAAATAAATTTAAAGAATAAGTCTAAAAATACTCAACTAATCATTTGCAAAATATCTAAATATAAAGATGAAAAAATATGCATATGTTCCTGAATGTTTTGGCACGGGATGGGGGTTGATTAAAGCAAATTTTCTGAAAGGATTTTTTTTTTTTTTTTTTTTTGCAAAATTCTAACAATTTTTGGGGTCACTAAATGAAATAGGTATTGGTTAAATCTTATTTGTTATAGAATAACGTCGTACTATCGGTCAACAGTAATGTGTTAAAATCATGCACTAAGATGTTAATTAGTGTTATATCAAGGCACTATAGAAATGTTTTTTTTTTTTTTTTTTTTGATGGCTGGATTTCAAAATAAAAACTTCGTAGAAAGATTGTTTTATCTATTCATGAATAACGTACTTATGAATGAAAATCTACCAATATATCACAAATTCAGAAAGAATATGAATATATAGAGATACGCCAGCTTACCAGTTAGATATGATTACATACGGCCGAATCTGCAAACAAACTTATACGGTCGAATCTCTTATCTGAAATGCAGGAAATGGCATGTTAATTTCAACGTGTTATTTAGTTATCAAAATATTCCTGAATCTGCATAAAATTTTTTTATGTTGGCTGCCTGCATAGTAAGAAATTAATTTGTAGCTATAAAATTGAAAATATGAATAAGAATAAATTCTAAACGGCACCAACGTATAAAAAATGACAAAATTTTATGAATATTTCGTAAGAAAATCATTATATCTACTTATGAATATATTTATACACGAAAATATACCAACATATCACAAATTATATAAAGAATAGGAATACATACTCTAGAGATATGCCAGCTCATCGGTTAGATATGGCTGCAAAATGGTCCACGACTACACAAACTCATGTGGCCAAATCTGCTACCTGAAATGGAGAAAGGGCATGTTCATTTCAACGTGTTATTCACATATCTAAATACTCCTGGATTTGCGTAATAATTTTATGGCGACTGCCTGCATGTTTAGCAGTTATTTAGAAACAGTAAAATGAAAATTGTAAAAGAATAAATTGTTCTAAACGGCACCAACATGGAAAAAAAAATGGAAACATTTCAAAATCTTTCATGAAAAAGAATGAATGAAATGCATTTTTTACGGATTAGAATAATAACGTTTATGCAAACGAGTATGAAAAATTTTCGTTTTGGTTACTTATCTACAATAAACTCATGTGCACTTTGGGCACAAGACAGTTTAAGGTTGCAAACAGGTTCATGATACCTCAAACAGACCGTGTTTGTCTTGTGGTCTTCCTTGGTTGGGCAGGTTTTGCACCGTATCTGCTTCGGCACCTTGTGTGGCTGCAAGGATTTCGAACGCCAGGTTGTCGGTCGACAATCTTGAATGCGTCCTCTATCAGTTGATGGAGTCCTATCAAAAACCTAGTTGCATGTGAGTCATACCTATGGTTCAACTGGGGAGATAAAAAATCAATGTCAATGTCCTTGAAGAATGTTTGTCTTGGCTTACTCTTGTTAAAAGGCGTGGACATGTACAGAAAATAGGAACGACCATTACTATATGAAATATCCCATAAAAGACACACAGTGGCTGGCGTTATGTCTTGCAAACACAATTAGATGTAGCACTCAGCTAATCAAATGTGTCTACATACCCTTTTGTTAAGTTTTAGAAGATCTGGATGTCCACCTTAAGGCCGATTCACACGACGCGTTTTCTTTCCGACAGGCTGGGTGGTTGCTAACCGCCGTCGAAGTGTTGTACATTCACACGTTCCGTATGTTGGTTGATAACTGTGTTGATAAAATAAGTTATGCAACTTCATAATGCTTTATGCACCATGCCAAGAATATTAAAATTGCGATAAACTTACTTGTTTTATTTAATGCCTCTCCAGTCATTTTCCATATCTTTTATTTATGTAAATTATTTCTATACATCTTGTTTGCCATGTCAAACATCTCCTCATACCCTTGAAAAAGTTCAATTAACCTCTAATACATGGTGTCAACAACAAACTAACTAATTTCTATGACTCTACACTATGAGGAAAAGTCGGGGTTGTAGGCCACGAAACGAACAGGTACAATACAGGTCCTCGTTCACACAAAACATCATCCACCCGCTGGTTGGACGAGGTTTCTTGGAAAGAAAGCCGGGCCGACTCGGACGGCTGACGTCCGAGGGCCGCCGTCAGCCTAACGGGTCGTGTGAACAGTTGCATTTGAATACACATAAGAAAACTAGATGCCGGTTAACAGACGGCCAGCTTGTCGGAAAGAAAACGGGTAGTGTGAATCGGCCTTTACTCTTCTCTCACTTCATCCGATTGACTTGTTGACACCGAAGAGTCAAATTGTGTTCGTGACTGAAGATGACCAGTGAAGCCTTGACAGAAACATCTCTTGGAATATAAGGCTTCTGGCGAATTGGGCCTGTTATATTTATGTTAAATTCGTGTGCATTGTATTACAATACTTGGTCCTGTCTCTAGCTCTCTGTATAAATTGTCCAGCTGTTACATTCTCATTTACATCCTTTAGTAAGCTGTCCAGAAACTTTTTACTTTGCCGGTCTCTTGCTCCCCTCCCCTCTTTCTTTCTTGTAAGGCACAAAAGTTAGATATTTTCTCTTCTTATTACATGTCCCAGAATTTCCATCTGCCTCCTCCTTATCACTTTTAGAAGTGATCTCTCCTGATTCACTCTTCTCGATACCTCCTCATTTGTTACTCTCTCAGTTCATGGTGTCTTCAATATTTTTGTAAAACCATAATTCAGCAAGATTTATCTAATTTTTCAAGTTCTTGTTTAAAGTCCATGTCTCTGAGCTATAAGTAGGAATGGACCATACATAGGTTTTCCGTACTCTAACTTTTGTCTGAATCCCTATCTTGTTGTTTGTAAATAGGGGTTCCAGACTGTTGAATGCATTTTTTGCTATTAATATTCTTTTTTCCATTTCTTTATTACGTCTTGCATCATGTATTATCACACTACCTAGATATAAATAAGCATTTGTTTGTTTTATTGATGCTCCGTCCATTATGGTGTAGCAATTTGGAGATGTCAGATCTTTTATGTTATTACCACTTCCATTTTTTTTTATGTTAATTTTTAGTCCCATGTTCTTACTCTCGCTTTTTACCGTGTCAAGAAGTGATTGCAGTTACTCTTCTGAGTCTTCTATTATCACAGGGTCATGTGCAAATTTAATATTATTTATATTTATTTTTTTCTTATTCCTTCCATTCCTGATATATCTCTCATTATGATTTCTCCATATATAGAGAAGAGGTCTGGTGACATTACACATCCTTGTCTTACTCCTCGTTTTACAGGGTGGGCCACAAAAAGAGGGACAAAAATAAACTCATGTTTTCAAAGATTTTTTTTTTCTTAGTTTTCAGGTGAGGTAAACAAAAGATCTGCAAGCTTTGTCTGACAGCAGGATGGACCACTATGATCACTTTTCAGTGGAAAAGAAGACCAGGATTATGGAGCTGTATTTTAGAACTAAGTCACCTACACTGATTCAAAGACAGTTTCGACGCGGACATCCTGAGAAGAAATTCCCATATTTTCATACAATCACATGCTTGGTAAAAAAGTTCAGAAAAACTGGAGGTGTGATTAACAACAACAAAGGCTATTGTGGTCCAAAAGTCAGAACAAGGATGCCAACGAACATTATAGACGTCAGGGACCACTTGCAAGTCCACCAGATAGCTGTCACAGGAAGTGGACATTTTCAGTACATCTATGCTCCGAATCATTCACAGTGACTTAAGGCTGTTTCCTTACAAGGTTTACATTTTTCATTCACAAACCGAAGCCAACAAGACTGAACGCTTTGAGTTTAGGTAAACCATTAGTGAGCGTATTGAGAATAACCCTTAACTTTGGGACTGTCTGCTCTTCGGTGACGAGGTGCACTTCCATTTGAGTGGGCATGTAAATAAGCAAAACTTTAGGTTTTGTGCCAATGAACAGCCTCATGAATTTGTTGAAAAACCTCTGAGAGTAGAAAAAATAACAGTGCGGTGTGCACTTAGAAAGAATGGTATTTTTGGCCCATACTTCTTTGAAGAAGACGCTTCATTACAGCATTAAGGAGGAGAAGTGGTTTTGACATGAACACCGCTGTGTTTCAGCAAGATGGTGCAGCACATCAATATTCTGACCGCACTCTTCAGTACCTTAGGTAGCACTTTCCAGGTAACAGATTAATCTCAAGGAGGATCGACAATCCATGGCTACCCTACTA
This sequence comes from Palaemon carinicauda, assembly GCF_036898095.1. Taxonomy (NCBI): domain Eukaryota; kingdom Metazoa; phylum Arthropoda; class Malacostraca; order Decapoda; family Palaemonidae; genus Palaemon; species Palaemon carinicauda. The sequence goes on along the minus strand of NC_090769.1, from coordinate 45,192,632 downwards.
CCCTGATCTCAGCCCGCTAGACTTCTTTCTATAGGGCTATCTGAAGAAGAGAGTGTATGTGGACAATTCAGACACACATGACAGATTAAAAGGAAACATAAGGAGAGAGATTCGGAGAATTCCTAAT
>NC_090769.1:45172505-45185005 GCF_036898095.1 Palaemon carinicauda | reverse complement strand
ATCATTCTAAAATAAGAAACAACTTCAAAACAGACATGTCATATAATAAATTATCAACAACATCAAAAACAAATATGTCATAAATAAACTATAAAAAGACTATGTCCGCCTGGTTAACAAAAAAGCATTTGCTCCAACTTTGAACTTTTGAAGTTCTACTGATTCAACCACCCGATTAGGAAGATCATTCCACAACTTGGTCACAGCTGGAATAAAACTTCTAGAGTACTGCGTAGTATTGAGCCTCGTGATGGAGAAGGCCTGGCAATTAGAATTAACTGCCTGCCTAGTATTACGAACAGGATAGAATTGTCCAGGGAGATCTGAATGTAAAGGATGGTCAGAGTTGTGAAAAATCTTATGCAACATGCATAATGAACTAATTGAACGACGGTGCCAAAGATTAATATCTAGATCAGGAATAAGAAATTTAATAGACCGTAAGTTTCTGTCCAACAAATTAAGATGAGAATCAGCAGCTGAAGACCAGACAGGAGAACAATACTCAAAACAAGGTAGAATGAAAGAATTAAAACACTTCTTCAGAATAGATTGATCACCGAAAATCTTGAAAGACTTTCTCAATAAGCCTATTTTTTGTGAAATTGAAGAAGACACAGACCTTATATGTTTCTCAAAAGTAAATTTACTGTCGAGAATCACACCTAAAATTTTGAAAGAGTCATACATATTTAAAGAAACATTATCAATACTGAGATCCGGATGTTGAGGAACCACCGTCCTTGACCTACTTACAATCATACTTTGAGTTTTGTTAGGATTCAACTTCATACCCCATAATTTGCACCATGCACTAATTCTAGCTAAATATCTATTAAGGGATTCACCAACCCTAGATCTACATTCAGGGGATGGAATTGAAGCAAAGAGAGTAGCATCATCTGCATATGTAACAAGCTTGTTTTCTAGGCCAAACCACATGTCATGTGTATATAGTATAGTATATTTAATGTTATTAGTTTCAGTGTTAGTAGATATAGTTTAAAGGACGATATTGTTTGAATGTTATTATTGTTAAAGAACCCAGTTGCCGAGATAAAGTAAAGAGAATGTTGATGTTTCAGAGACTGTCTACCAGCAAGAATGATTCAAGGGCGTGGGGATTGTTTCGGCAGCCTGCCACAACCGCACTTGTCTGCTCTCTATTTTGATATAAATAATGTAACATCACTAAAACGGAATACTAGTACTTATGATATGAATGATAATACTATTAGCAACAACAATGATAAAATTGAATAAAAATTATCATTATCATTGTTATTATTATGTTATTATTTATACTGTTTTAATCAGTAGAACGTGAATCATTCATATTAGTCCTAGTGTGTATTGTTTGTGTGTGCTTTTGTTGTTAACTTTACGTCTGTATATCAAGACCAGAAGAACCCCGACTCCATCTCGGCAGCGTATCCTTGCAGGCCGGCCCTCTCCATCCCCTACGGCAGCTCCTACCAGCGGCAAAGGCCGAGACAAAGAAGACTCCCTGCTGTGCCCCCCTACCATCGCACTTTAGGTTCACTATCTTAATAAAACTCTAATGATTCACGATATCAATAGAGTAGTAGGATGAAACATAGAGGGAAGAAAGAAAGGGTGGTGGAGAGTGGAAGCAAAATAATAGGAGAGATAATCGTTCAGGTTAAAGTTAGGAAGATCTTTCAAGAAGAGGGACATTAATAACTAAGGAAACAGTTTCAAATGAAGAAATTGGATGCATTTAACAGCAGCTAATAATCATCCCCTTTATTCTACGTTTCACAGAATAGACAAATTTCGTTTTAAGTAAAATTTTCTTCAACATTTCAACTGCTTGTAAGACCATGATTTTATTTTCTGGGTTTATACGGATATTTCTTTCAAAATGGTTATATTAAATGGTTTACATTGCCAAGCATAATTTCGATGCAAAAGAGGCAGGAAATTAATATTTGAACAGAATCTGATGTTAACTAAAATAATGTATGCATATCAAAACCTGTTTAACTGGAAATATTGCCGAGTACTTCACTAGCCTTTTATTTAGGAAAATATACCTGTTTTCAGATATCCATCTTATCATTATCAAGTATTCATCATTTGACCGTGAGGGTTCTTTCCTAGATAAATTTTCATCAACTGTGAAAATTATTTATTAAGTTTTCGTGACCTATATTTCGCAATTATTATCGATATCACCTCCTTTGACAAGTTATTTAGATAGGTATAAGTTTCAGGCATATCATACAAATAAACCATTGTATTTCGACCTGATGTAAACCTACGTAAAACGGTAGATTAGCCTGCGAAATCCGTAACAAACAAGAGACCATGCTGGCATTATGCCACGTTAATCTAGCTTCAATAACAATGAGACAGCAACCATTTTATTTCTTAAGAGAAGGTCCTTTAATATGCACACTTATAACTAAACATGATTGCATCATGATGGATATGACTGTGTAACATATTTTTTTTTTTCAAGTCCCTTATACCCAGTAAATTTTACTTAAATAACCGATATTCTGTCTGATTTGCCTTCTAAATATATATCATATACCGTCCTAAAACGTTATGGGGTCTTTTGACTGGCCAGACAGTACTACATTGGATCCTTCTCTCTGGTTACGGTTCACTTTCCCTTTGCCTACACATACACCGTATAGTTTGGCATATTCTTTACAGATTCTCCTCTGTCCTCATGCACCTTACAACACTGAGATTACCAAACAATTCTTCTTCACCAAAGGGGTTAACTACAGCACTGTAATTGTTCAGTGGCTACTTTCCTCTTGGTAAGGGTAGAAGAGACTCTTTAGCTATGGGAAGCAGCTCTTCTAGGAGAAAGGACACTCCAAAATCAAACCATTGTTCTCTAGTCTTGGGTAGTGCCATAGCCTCTGTACCATGGTCTTCTACTATCTTGGGTTATACTTCTCTTGCTTGAGGGTACACTTGGGCACACTATTCTATCTAATTTCTCTTCCTCATGTTTTGTTAAAGTTTTTATTGTTTACATAGGAGATATTTATTTTATTATTATTCTTAAAATATTTATTTTTTACTTGTTTCCTTTCTTCACTGGGCTATTTTCCCTGTTGAAGCCCCTGGGCTTATAGCATTCTGCTTTTCCAACTAGGGTTGTAGCTTAGCAATTGATAATAATAATAATAATAATAATAATAATAATAATAATAATAATAATAATAATAATAATAATAATAATAATAATAATAACAGTTTTAATACCCTTTTGCGGGTTTGTTAGTAGAGAAAAATAGTTAATCACCGTTGAAAAGATAAAGGTATGGAGAAATGTTGATACCTGAAAATCAATAGGCTTGGAGAAATGTTGTTGAAACTATTAGGAATGGGCTTTCAAATGGTCTGGGATATGAATGAAGTTTTATGAGAGACTCCTTCAATAAGTATCTTGAAAAGCAATTTCCACAATGTAACCTAATGTGACAAAGTGTGAGGTCAAGTTACTTTTGGTCAACCACTCGCAGCCCAAACAAGTGTATAAGTCATTAATATTTTTAGCCATAATGTAACAGTGCAGGATGTAGCCCAAACAACTCGATGTTCTGATCCAATAAAAGAACGTGTTCAGCAAATACTTAAGTCCCTCTAGTATGTTGATTTCTAATCTTAATGATAGGTTCTATGAGTCCTTGAATGCCGCTTCAATCCTGGATCTACTTTGTTTCATTACAGTTTTGTTTAATTTTGAATTTAAAGAAGTCAGAGCAAGCAATGATGAACAAGAAGAAGAGTGTGATGTTCTTGAGCCATTAAGCCTCTGTATCAAGAGAACGTGAACGTAAGTTGCAAAGTCTGTTTCAGATAATGTAGTATAATGTTCATTTTGGAAGATGAAGAAAACCATTTCACATTATGTACAGTCAGGCAAAAGTGCAATACTCATTACAAGTTTCGGTCATCTTGCTTTATGGATAAACTACTAGGAGCTCATGCATAATCAAACTGATATGACAAAATACTCTGTAGAATCCAGGTATTCATGGAAGGAAAACTCGTAATAAAGCGAACTCAAGGATGTTTCAAAGCGGTTGGAGCTGATATGGCCTTACAGAAAACAATTAATAGATCTCAGAAGAGTCCTGCAGGAATCTGTGGTAGTTCAAGACGAAAAATTTCTGATGTAAACCAATCTTTTACAGCATCAAAAGCTGTATCAGGAGGGAAATATTCAAGCAATTACAAGACTCATAGAAAGAACTGACAACCCACTTTTGATAAGTGCAGACGAATTTACACTTCACAATATCATCATAAGTGGAGTAGCAACTGAAGAATTGTTGAACGCTGAAAGCATTGGCAAAACTTACGAGATTTTCCACAAAAAAAGATTTAGAACTAAAGAACTTCGTATCTCTGCCAAGGTTCACTCGACCAACCTGAAAACATTTGCTTTACTCCATCAACCAAGCAAGTCATCAGTAAAATATCAATAAAAATCAACTCAGTGTGAAGATGCTCACATGTGATATCGAATGCTTGATATCACTAAGGAACGAGGACACTCTATGTAGGAATTACTTCATTATGATATTTCATCTCCTCCTCCCTATCTTTTTAATGAGGATGACTTAATGACTACAACAGCAAAGAAAGCAATAATTCATGAGCTGGAGAGACATTTGAAGACTGGGGAGAAAACTACACCTTCCCACCGCGAAGACTGGATTTATTGTTTATGTAGTGGCCAATGTTCATAAAATGTCAGAACATTAGGAGATCTTTGTAATAATACGTTAAATGCAAATTAGTATATAGCAAAGTGTGCTTCAAAAATATATTTTGTGTTTGATTCTTATCTTGAAATGTCAATAAAAGATTCAATATCAGAAAAGCGAAAAACTTTCCAATAGAATGACAATACAGTTTTGGCCATCAATTGCTAACATGACAAAGCTGGAGTCCCTTTATCAACCAATGGATTTAGAACATTCATGAAAAGATACAGCAGTAGAGATTTATGCTAGAAATTTCAGAGGTCCAGATGAATATAATCTCACCCCACAAAGGTTGTCTGCTGGTTGGCAACTGAAGTTCCAGAACTGAATTCTGATGTAGATGAAGCAGACCTACGATGCATTGTTTATGTGCTTCATGCATTTCAACAAGGATGAAACCAACCTGTAATCCTTTCATCTGATACTGATGTCTTAATTCGATTCATGTATTACTGGAATGAACTTCATTATTAAGATGCAGTGAACTGTGGATTAAAACTAGATCTAGGGATTCAGTCAGGTATATTGCCATTCATATATTGACTGCACAGCTAGGGAAGGAACTATGTAAAGTGTTGTCTGCAGTATATTCCCTGACTAGCTGTGACTAAAGTAAATTTGGGACTAAACTTGCTTCTCTAAAGGCACACCCAGAAATGTATTTAAAAAAATTTGGAACTATATTACATAATATTTCTTTTACCTAAACCTAAATGGGAGCCCTTTAATCCAACATTATATGGCTATGAAGTAACTGATGATCTTTTGGTGCCAACCAATGGAAAAAACCTAAAACCTGAGGGGTTCACAAAATGTGAAGCATATCACTGTCACAGCAATTATGTTCCTTGCTGCAGCTTTTGTAAATGTCAAAGTGACTTTAATGTAAGTGATGTAAAATGTAGCAATCCTTTGGGGACACTATGGAATGAGGAATTTTATCAAAAGCATAATCATGAGAAACGAATACTGTCATTCGTCCATTAGAACTTGTCTAAATTTAACTCTTTACTAATGTAACTTAAATCTTAGAATATTTAGCCATAAAAATTAATAAAAATTAGATATTTCAGTCGTAAATTTACTACGCATACTTACATTACTAAATATAAACTAGCTTTGAGTTTATCTTTTGATAAGGTAATTTTATACTTCTAATGATGGAGGGAGAAACCTGATGTATGTTCTATAAATAATGTAAGTGTTGAACTACCAGAAAAGTTCTCTGACTGTCCTACTGAGTCTGAAGGGATTGTGGTTAAAACTATTGTTATGGATTTTTTATTAGATTAATTCAACAAATACAACTTCTTGATTTGCCATGTCATAGTACCCTTTCAATACTAAATCTACATCACAGGTTAATAAAATTTTATTGCTATATGTAGAATTTATAAAGTCAATAATTGTTCAAGAAATTTTTGAAAGTACTTATTTTTCATCAGATAATAATCTACATACCATGGTAGACAGCCACATGGTAGAGAGCAATAAGCATAAACTGGCATTATAGAAACAGAGTTTTTACGAAAAGTTACAAAAGTTACAGTATGCTCCCATGTGCATAGAATGTTATAAAATGCTCATTATTCTAATAGTTCAGTGTTAATTTGTTGAGGATTGATTTTTGTTTTATTTTTTTAATCTTTTGTTGTTTGCCAAATCCAGAGAGAGAGAGAGAGAGAGAGAGAGAGAGAGAGAGAGAGAGAGAGAGAGAGAGAGTGTGTGTGTGTGTTAGCGAGCGAAAGGTAGTTAGTGTATCGATTGTTTGTTGTGAGAAAGACTGTTGGTATAACTGAGATTGTTTGTTTATGTTTTAGGTAGGTTAGGACAGTGGTGCATGTCTTTGACAAATGCTTATTTTGATTTGACTGCAGCTAGAGGCAGCTGTGTGAATGCTGGATTATTATTATTTTTACCAGCGTGGAAGTGATTATTGATTTCTAAAGTAAGTACAATTTTATTTATCTTTGCTAGAAATAATTCTGAATAATAGAAACCGTTTCTTATTTATCTTTGATTATAGTGCGATACTTTAGTTAGCTAGGAGTGTTCGTAAGTGTTTTTCTTTTTTCATTTGCAGGCCGTAATTTTTCTTGAATGTGAAACTGATTAGTGTTGACCTAGCTTGTGATAAGGAACTTGATACGACCACTCAGAATTATATTATTGTTGATGACTCGGACTGAATGAACTTTCGATTGCAGTTGTTGATGATGATGATGATGATGATAAGGATGATAACCACGACCCCAATCAGGGAGGTAGTTGTGGGAAATTGCCACAGAGTGGACTGTTAACCACAGAGCTGTGGTAGTTTGCCGCGAAAGACAGTTCGATTTTGTGTGGACGACTGTGTTGGTGTCAACATAATATATTATATAAACTTACATAAATTATTTTGGTGTTGGTGTGCCGTTTAATTTTGAGTTTGTAGGCTTTTTTTTATTTATTTGAATGGTTTTTACGTTTAATGTTTATTTTGTGTTAAGTTTATGATTAGTTTTAAGTATAATAATTTTGATTAAGGATGGTTTTGGGCTAATCGTTTTAGTTTGTAAGATATATAGTATTAATGTTATGTTTTGTTTTTATGTCCTTTTTGTCTAAGAGTCCAGTTTATGATAACGAAAGGGAAAAGTTTGTGTTGCGGAGACAATTGTCTGGTTAGTGTGATCAAGGGTGTGGGGGTTGTTGTTGCAACATCCCGCACAATTCTTCAAATATTTTTTTATTCTAACCATTTTTCCTTCTTGATATCTGGTAAGATTTTGGAAATTTATGACCTAATTTAACCTCAAAAGTTATATTGGTAGATAATTTTTTGTTGATTTTAAAAATTATCGCCTGATAAGGCCTAAATTTCTCATTTGTTGCCAAGTTTCAGAAAGTCCACCCTGGCTTTTCTGATAATTCAAGGTGTCTACTATAATAAAACCCAAGTGGGTGAATTAGGGTACATCTCATGCACACGGAAACCAACCCCCCAGGCCATGTATTAAACTTACCAACTCGTCAAAAGACTTAACCAACTACTCATCGCTTACATTCCTGATCACTTCAGCTTCAAATCAATGGCAGACTTCCTGCAAGTAATTCAATATTCCTTTCAGAAAGTGTCATGGCTTTGCTGGATGTGGAGTCCATATTTATGGATGTCCCAGTGAAAGAAACCAATAATGGGATGATGGAAAGGTATATAGATACTAAACTCCCAGTTGGTCTTACTTGAAAATATCCTATATGCCCTATTGGAAATTTACTCAAAGAATGTTCTCTTTTCAACTCACAAAGGCCAAATGTGCGCATAGATATATGGAGTGCTGATGGGCTCACATTTTGGAGTCCTGTTTGCTCAGGGCACTTACCAAGATGAGGTAGCCTTTAACGTGTTTTCAATATATAATGTTTTTCCATGTTAAGGACGTCCAAATAGTTTAAGAATGCTTTGCTGGAAGTGTAGTTCCTATGAAACCATAATTATGATCATGAAAAGGAATGTACAGACCGTCTACTCCCAAACTAGACATGTCTGTACACATCCTATGTATTCTACTGGAAAACTGTTCAAAGAATGTTCTTTTCTCAGCTCACAGAGGCCATATGTACGCATTAGAGTCCTCTTTACTAACTTCTATCCAGCCATGGTGGAAGAAAATGTATTTGCCTGGATTGAGTAGCCCTACACTTCCAGTATGTGCACTGCATAAATTATAAATTTTTCTATGCTAAAGATGTCCAAGGCATTGAAAATCTATGCCAGGCCCTATAGCAGGATAGTGCACTAAAATACTCAAGTTAGCATAGTACTGATGGCAATCTCCCTTTCCTGAAAGTCCTTATCATCCAAGACAACTAACACCTACTAAAGTCCATGTATATTAAGCTCACAATATTAGGGATTTGTGTTAATTGCAAAACAAGGATGTTGTGACAACTACAAAAGGTCTACAATCAATACCTGTGAGAAACATTCCGTCTCTCTTTGTTCCACAAGGCACTTTACCTACCTTGAACTTGGCTGTACCTCCCAAGTAACTATCACAAATGAATACTCCAATAAAGAAGTAAACAGGGCAATGAGAACCACCATGAACCATTGGTATTAAGATAGATTCTGCATAACACCTTTGCTAAGTAATAAGATCAAGTCATTTTATAAGGCACGGATGCAGCAACGTTACGAAGAAGATGAGTATGTCCTTTGTGACTATTACTAATACCAGAGGAAAGCATTTCATCATCATCTATTACAAGAAGAACTCAACTAACCCAGTTGTGAGGAAAAACCCAGTCCCTTTATATCAAGATCGCTTCAAGAAGTGCAATGTGGTCTACCACTTTAAATGCCCTGTCCATAGATGCCGCACTTAATATATTGGCCTGATAAACAAACGCCTCACCATGCGTTTATCTTTCCATAACCAAGATGAAGCTATCAAAAACCGAAAGACATCCAAGTTGAGAATACAGAAAGCATCAACAAAATACCTGACCAGCAAATCCTGAGGATTCTAGAGGCGTTACACATCAAATTAAGAAGCCCCTATTAAGCACCACTAAATAACCCTTCCTACTTCTAACAATTATCAGGAGAATCCTTGGCATTGCTACTGCCGAAGAGAGTCATAGACTACAGACTGTAGAAACCTCTTGTGATGAGGATGAAGCCCCTTGAGAGCTTGAACAGCATCTTGAAAAACCCGACATCGTTCCCAGCAATCAACAAATCCTATTATCAACACAAGCCGCCCCACACGCCGATATGAGAGGCTAAACATGCATGACCATGGTATTACTAAATAGATATCCAACCAATCAGCATTCTCCGCAGCCATGACGTTACTTCCACTCCCTTCTCGTTCGCACTTTATGTCATAGTCATCACCCCCACCCTTTACCGTTCACAGCACCCAAGTAAAAATGAGCATCTACGACTTGAGGTTACTCTCTTTCTCTCTGCAGGGAACATATACCTCTGTGTTGGAATGAAACATTTACACTCTTCAACACTAACCGAACCTGTCCAATTTTTTCCTGATATTGTAAACACAGATTTCATTAAATCTAACTGATCAGTATATCTTCTTTATTGCGGAATTCACACTTATTTCCTTATCAATCATTATGTAACCTATCTTACCTTTTAACGTAAAAGTCTATAATATACTTTTCCAGGAATGTTAAGCAAAGATATACCTCAATAATTCATTTCCATTGTATATCCTTTAATCACTCATTCAGAACACTTTCCATGCCCAGAAATAACTTGAAAGCAACTGGTCAGCATCTTAATAACACTTTCACCACCATACACTGCTTTGCACTAGAAGATCTATGAAACCCTGATGTTCTTCCACTTTACAACCTCATAATTACTCAATAGGAACTTCCACAAGTATTTTGAAAGTTATACCATGCCACATACTCTTGCATCATTTAGCTTTGCCTCTCTGCTACCATACATATTTAACAAATTCTAAAATTACTTCCTCCATCGACTGAAAAGAATGTTCTCTCTAGAGTGCGTCTCCCCATATTCATATCCTTTATTCTGAAATGTTCTTGTTCATTAACCTTTCTCTCTACCTTTACTTCCATGTAAAACTGTTCTATATGTCCGAAGTCCTTCCTCACCACCAGCCCCACTTTTTATAGTACATGTCTGGCATTTTGTAAATCACCTCCTTGACCTTCGTGATATTCTCTACACAATCTTTCCTTTTGACTTACAATTATTCTTGAATATCCCGTTTTCCACAAAATTTCTCAATTCTTCATCCCACCAATCAGTGTTCTATTTCTTTTCCTCCACTTTCTAAGAAATATTCAGTGCAAATTTTATAATTCTCCCACCAGGATGATTGAAGGTGGCAGCGGGCTTCCACTTATTTTTTTCCGGAAAATGAATGATGTTCCAAGTAACGATTACTTTTTACTACAAAAAGATGGAAATAATGTTACCTTTCAACTCTTATTTAATCATGAAAGAGAGTAACACAAGCAATTCTAAACTACCGTAAGTGTTGGCATTGTCAATCACAAGTGGCAGCAAAAAAAAAAAGAAAAAAGAAAAAGAAAAGGTTGCAGATGAGATTTGTCTTCGTAGGTGAGAGGAGAGAGAGGTCAAGGGGAGGGAGGGTGGCGTGTTAAGTGAAAGGCCTCAATCGCTCCGAGTTTTATGGTTAACGTGATGCGAGCCATATTCTGTACTGGGTCTGTCTCCTGCACAGCCCAGCTGGGTACTCTCTAAACTGCTCAATTATGTCAGCGCTTATGGCTTACACTGAGACGGTCCAGGTATTTAGCGATAATCTCAGTAAGTGGTGGACTGCAAGGAGGAGTATGACCTGAGAGAGAGAGAGAGAGAGAGAGAGAGAGAGAGAGAGAGAGAGAGAGAGAGAGAGAGAGAGAGAGAGTAGAGCGTAGGTTATAAACTCCATAATCTCTTTAAGTGCTGATACTAAAAAGAGTTCATTGAATATTTGCTGTTCAGCTCGCTTTCATACAAATCGAATAGTGACGATACATTATGGCTTTTAATTTGAGAAGCTCATAAGATTTTCGTTAAGAAAGAAGACTGGCTACAGTTTGATACATTTATATAGATCTACTGAAAGCACACACACCACTCATATATATATATATATATATATATATATATATATATATATATATATATATATATATATATATATATATATATAGAGAGAGAGAGAGAGAGAGAGAGAGAGAGAGAGAGAGAGAGAGAGAGAGATTTTATAGTGCGGAAAGAATCTAAACCACCGTGGTAAACTTAAGTGTAATTTCAGCTCTGCGTGACCGAGTTGAAAAAGTGGAGACTTGAATAGGGCCGTTTCCCAATATCGACATGATCACCGACTGTGAAGATCTCTATCCAGTTTCAGGTTCCAATAATAGAGTCTTTTGAACATTCCATTTACTGCTGTTTTTGTTTCTATATTTTTTATTTTTTTGTTTTGTTTTTTGAACTGACACTGAAATGCGGCGAAATGTGAAATTAAGAGAATTCTTCTCGGAACTTTTGTTTTTCATTTTCATCCTGCAATGGAGATCAGTTTCATTGCTCAGGTATGGACGAAACGGTGTGACAGAGAGCGGAAATATGGCCGGCATCTTAGAGATATTAAAGATCAAGTTTACAAAACGCTATTCAGTTGTCAAGCGATATTCTGGCATTTCTTTTTGTTATGTGAAACCAGATAGAATTGTTTCAAAATCTAATACTTAACAATTTGAGTAATCTGCTTTATGCATTAATGACCACTTTTGATTAACTGGGTATCATGACTACTTCATTAACATAGAGAAACTTTCCCGCTTCCAGGCGAAATTAGTTTAAGTATATTAGAAAAAACTGAATGTATGTAACATACTGATGATTGATTGATTGATAGATTTGATGTTTTCTGGCATCCTGACATCTAAGGTCATTGACGCCGATATCATTTATTGTAAATAAAGAAATATATATATATATATATATATATATATATATATATATATATATATATATATATATATATATATTTATATATATATATATATATATATATATATATATATATATATATATATATATATATATATATATATATATATATATATATATATATATATATATAAAGGAATATTCAGTTAAAACCATACAGGCAAAGATGTCATTTTAAAAGTTGAATATCTTTCATATTCTGATTGTTTTTATCTCAAAGATGAATC
>NC_090769.1:45157505-45170005 GCF_036898095.1 Palaemon carinicauda | reverse complement strand
AATGCTTTAATTTTGGAGTGTCCTTCTCCTAGAAGAGCTGCTTACCGTGGCTCTAGAGTCTCTTCTACCCTTACAAAGGGGAAATTGGCCACTGAACAATTACAGTGCAGTAAGAAGAATTGTTTGGTAATCTCAGTGTTGTCAGGTGTATTAGGACAGAGGAGAATATGTAAAGAATAGGCCAAACTATTCAGTGTGTGTGAGTGTATAGGCTAAAGGAAACTGAACCGTAACCAGAGAGAAGGATCCAATTTAGTACTATCTGGCCAGTCAAAAGACCCCATAACTCTCTAGTGGTAGCATCTCAACGGGTGGCTGGTGCCCTGGCCAACCTACTGCCTACTATCCAAATATTGGGAGATTTATGGGGAAAAATAGCTGTAATTAGTGAGTCGTTGTCTTTTGGGTGTTTGGAGGATTTGCTTCCTTAATGATGCGTATACCAATATTTGCCTGGCTCGATATAGATAGATCATCATATTTTTTTGTCCTCTTTATACATTAACTGCTCTGTTGGAAAATTTACCCGTTTGCTTTAAAATCGACCAAGAGATTTTCGTTAACTGGAATAATCATAAAGGAATGGGATGTATATTGTATAAAAAAAATCTAAGTGCCACCACTTATTCCGTATGCCGACGAGTCCGCGCAGGACAGTTCAGTGCCGACAGTTCAGTGCTGACAATTCAGCGAATGACAATTTAGCACAACTTTAAATGAGCACAAGGACAATTCAGTGCAAAAATGCACACACATTCACCCTTATCTTATTATTAGCATATAAAGATTATTATTATTATTATTATTATTATTATTATTATTATTATTATTATTATTATTACTGTTGTAATTCATGCTTGTTAACAATAACAACCACTGAATAAATAAAGAAAGTTATAGTACAAGCTTAGGACGGTATATATTCCCTTTTCTGGAATACAGTTGTTTATAAACATTTGCTTAGTTAAAACTGAAAAGCCAGCCTTATGGAGCGGATTTTATCGGAGAAAGGACGCGAGCATATTCTATTAAATGGATTTTGCTATCGTTTGGATAGAAAACTTCGGAATGGAAAAGAGTCTTGGCGTTGTACACAAGACAGATGCAAAGGTCGAATCCTTGTCAACGGAAACTTGTGGGAAGATGTAAAGGCCCATACTCATGTGCCTCAGCCAGCAGTATTAGCAATGAAGAAGATGGTTTCTTTCCTACGTGAACGAGCCAGTGCATCTAATGATGTCCCAAGAAGAATAATTCAAGAAACTCAAGTCTCTTTGCCAGATGAAGCTACGGTTTTACTCCCTAAGTATACTTCATTACAACGGACTGTTCAGCGCCGAAGAAAAAGAGATGGTGAGCCAATTCCAGCACCTAATGATGTCAGTGATATTGTATTACCTGAACATTTGCGTGTAACACACAGTGGAGAACCTTTTTTATTGTACGATTCTGGGGTTGAAGATACCAATAGAATGTTTATCTTTTCGACTAGATAAAATGTTGAACTCCTCAAAGAATACAAAATCTGGCTTGCAGATGGTACATTTAAGGTAGCTCCGCGCCTTTTCCACCAGCTTTATGTCATTCATGTGCTTTGTGAAGGATGTGTTTTTCCAGTGATATATATACTATTGCAAAATAAGACAGAGGATTCATATGAAAAGGCATTAAGAACTATTTTGAATCTATACCCGGATCTGACGCCAGCCACTATGTTATATGATTTTGAAAAGGCTTTCCAACATGCATTTTCAAGAGTTTTTGTAGGAACGCAAATAAGCGGTTGTTTTTTCCACCTTTCTCAGTGTATATGGAGAAAACTACAGGCATTGAATCTTACCCAGATTTATGTAAGTGACGAACATATTCGTCGACACTGTAAGATGTTGGTGGCCTCAGCTTTTGTGCCTGCTGACGATGTTTGTAATGTGTTTGAATCATTGCAAGATGTTATGCCTCCGGAATTGGACGAGTTAACAAATTATTTCGAGGACACATAGATTGGTCGTTCATTCCGTCGTCGTAGAAGAGATGCGGTTTTTAAACCCGAGTTATGGACTGTTTTTGATCGAGTGCAGAGCGACCTACCTAGACCAATAATTCATTAGAAGGGTGGTACTGAAGTCTTCAGTCATAACCATCCAACCTTTTATAAGTTTGTCGAGTTTCTTAAACTAGAGCAAGATAGCATAGAAGAAAGGATACTGAGAATAAGAGCTGGACACGACGATGGTAGAAAAAACCCAAAATACCAAAGGACAGCAAAGGCAATAAAAAAAAAATGCAAGTTGTTTTTTGGTTTGATGGAGATTGTAAAAACGAAGATTGAGGGAAATGAAATACTGTGCTCCAAATGCCTTATTTCTGAATCCAGCTAATGAATATCTTGTCTTGACTTCACACAATCATCAAATAGTTCCAGGTTGGAATGGTCAAGTGCAGGTGCTTCATGCTGCCGCTCGGGAGAGATTTCTTTTCTTGAAGGATAGTGAGAAGCTAGGAACTAAAATTGACGGCCTAAGACTCGGACCGGAGTGAAAGGTCATTCATTTTAAAAAAATTACCGAGAATGTTTAATATATCATTAAGGAATTAAAGAAAGGAACACAAATCTTAAAGAATGAAACAGAGGAACACAAATGTTAAAGAAAAAATATCTAAATAATGACAGAAAGGAGCACAAATGTTAAAGAAGTAAGACCTAACACATGTCAGGGATAGAGGAAGAAGCTCAGAAAATAAAATCCAAAGAGTGAGAGAAAATATTTAGGAATCCAAAGGTATCGTTCCTCAGCTGTGAGATTTAGTGATTAAAAGGACAATCAAACATTTATTTTCGAGGTATTTTAAACTTTGGTTTTTCCCATTCCCCGCTTACTGCATTAGCTGTAGAAATTATGGTTTAACTACTACCTTGATAGCTTGAGAAGCTGGTATGGATAGCTATTGCTCGAACACTCTGAACTAGAGCTTCACGGATAGCAATGTATTTTTGGCTCGTTAAGCGCCCATCTACCTCGAGTAATTCACCCGGTCCAAAGGCCCACATCCAACACCACATAGCTGTGTTAATTCAGGCATTTGATTACTGTAAATAGGGACACTATCATACAGAGTTAAACCTTTTTAAATCGAGATTGTAAGAACATTGTGCAGGAAATTGATAAGAAGTCAGTTTGATCTCCAAGCAGTGCAATTTCTCATGATAAAGCTACTAGCAATTATATAACCTTTTATAACTTGCATTCAGGGTATTAGCTTGGACAATGATTTTGTGCTTTTACCATTTGCAAATGTATTTTTCCGATAACTTAGAGGAGAATACATTTTGGGAAAATAGGTATATCATAGTTTCATGACAAAATTTTGGAACATCATGTCGTTCTGAGACTAAAAAAATTGTTTTTTTATATGATTTGTCAATAAAACAAATTTTTGATAGCTTTTGCCAGAACGTAATAGCGTCCTCATTTACCTCAATATAACTCATCTTCGATACGAAATAATAAATTCTAATTGTATTCAAGGTGCTATGAAGCCATCAGTATCTATTGTATCCATCACTGATCATCTATTATACAATGTTGATACTTAAATTTCGTTACTTATCATACTTTCAATAAGAGCAGCTACTTTATTAGTAGAATATTAACGGTTATCCAATAATATTCCGGCAATGATACAATATATTACAGGTTGTATTAAGAATAATCATTTAATTCTCCCCACAATCACTAAAACGGAAATGACTTCCTTATTTCCTCAAGTGGTGGTGAAGAGAAGACTCGCCACCCGACCCTTCCCTGGAGAACGTCTACTTGGTCTCACCTACGAAAAAGTAATAATTGAAAACACACACACACACATATATATATTTATATATATGATATATATATATATACATATATATATATATATATATATATATATATATATATATATATATATATATATATATATATAAATATAGATATATATATGTGTGTGTGTGTGTGTGTAAGCGTTTTATATTTGCAGTGGATAGTTGAGATGTCAAATGATAATAAAGAATTGAATTATGACAAATCGATTTGCAACTTTTGTATGCTTTTGCTAACAAAGACAGCCCTTTGCTGTCTTTGATCCACTAAAGTTGGTGAATGCTCCGCCCATTTCAAAGTAGTAGTAAGAAGAGCAACACCTTGTCTGCTTTGTCATGGGAACACTAGAGACATCTGATGAAAAATTTCCCTCGAGTGGCTGCGTTCTTTTGATTCTAACTTTACTTAGGGCACGAGCCACCTGTTGATTGTTAGTAATGGCAGTCATTACGCCACCTTTTTTTCCAATAACAAAAGACCCCGCCAGCATGGGTCGAAATGCCACGAGTTTTGGGACCCTACCCAGAGTCTCACCCCCCTCCCACCATCCTATACCAGTCTACTCCCCCTGAGATCTCAATTTCAGCTACCTTCTACAAGTCACGTGAGAACATCGAGGTCCCAGGACGAGGGAAGCGAGCTGTGAAGGATGTAGGGACACGAGATCAAGCCTGACCAATAGGACAGCGGTCAGGCCAATCCCCCCTACCCCCCCCCCCAATTGGGGGTCAAGTGGGGTTGATCTACCCAGAGAAAACTGGAGATCGCTCTTTGTAAGTCAGCATCCATAAGGAGAACATCTGCTCCTTCTTCACTCAACCTCCTTGAGGGAAACATCATCTCTCTTCACCCTCAAGACATCAGGGAGGCAGGACCTCTGTCTACATCTTTCCACAAGGGAAAGAAACCAGAGTCATTTTTACTAAAGGTAAGGTGTCTGATTTTGAGATTCTCAATATCCTTACCCAACCTGCCATCCCTTCATTATCACACCCCATTTTTTCCTTATCCTCTAAAGAAAATCCTACCCACTGAACCTTGTATCCTATCCCCCTATACCCAGACCACGTGTGCAGTTTAGTCCTAGTTTTAATACATTCACCCTGTGACAGTGTTGATTCCCATGTGTAACGTTTAAATCCCTAAGCTTTGCATTTTCATTTAATTTGCTTAAAGGTTTTAACCACACGACTTCATCGTGTTCCCAGCCGGTAGAAGTAAGTGTGCTGTTAATAATTCAATTTATTTCCCCCTTCCAGGGAACGTGATTGCTGTGCTGGCGTTTCATCCACGGCCAACCAAACTCCATTCGAAGCTCCTCGTGGCTCAAACTAAAATAGTTATCTGCTGTGCTCCCCTTTCATTTATTTCTATTTAAATATTATTGTAAATACATCTTTTTGTCAGTATTCCTTGTATCATTGCTGACTGGCGACCTTTACCATTATTATTTGTTTGTTATGGCCCTTGAGTCCCTTAAGCAAGGCCGGACTCGAACTAGTGGCCCGTAACATATTGGCGACCAAATGCCAGGATTCGCTAAGACAGTAATTTCAAATTAATTTTATTAAAGTCAAATTCCCCCCTTTTTCTGTCTTTAGCGACTTGACGAACCTCAATTTCATTTCAAGTAAATTATATAATCACTGGAGTTGGAACCGTGGAAGAACACAGCAAAAGCCTACTATTCTCATTGTTAAAGTTTTGTGTTTATTAGTGCGTGTGTTCGCGCCGCGAACCATTTTGTTTTAAACCCACGTGGGAGAAGTCTAGTCCTATTGTGTAGCGGGATAACCAACCGCGTGAGATGAATTTGTGTTCTGTTTTTTTCTGAGTGTTTATTATCAATGTGGATAATTTTTTTTCATTTATATATTGTGCATTAAGTGAATGTGTTATTTTGTGTTTTTTTTAAAAAAAAAAGTGAAGTGAAACTCACGAAATTTTAGGAAGAAACCGTGGTAGACTAAAACACGTGTTAATTTCCTGTGTTGGTAACCATAAGCGCACGTGGCATTCATTTTTTCAATTTTTCCGTTTGACAAGTAAGGGTATGTAATTTCTTTTTATTACTTTCTCGTGGGATAATATTTTTATGTACATTTTTTTTTGAAGGGGATAATTTTCGTTAGACTGTGTAATATGGTTAACCTAAAGATAAAGGAATTATGATGTCACATTTAATTTAAATTTTTTCAGTCAGGGTATAGGATCATTAAGATAAAATATTTGGGAGTGTAATTTATTAAATTCACTTTTCTTCTAAAGGGAAAGTATGTAAAGGGGCTGATGTTTTAACGAAGCATTAAGCAATCTCAGTGACATTGTCTGTTTTATTTTAATTTGTTATACTTTAAGTATAAATACAAACTTGCTTTAAAGTCACAGAGTTGCAAGTGGTGGTGTTGCAAGAACGCACCCACACATTTTTACAAATCCATTGTTTTTCCTTAAGACTAGCATAGGAGGGTCACACATCGTGGAGATTCCATTTTTTTTTCCTTAAGACTAGCATAGGAGGGTCACACATCGTGGAGATTCCATTTTTTTCCTTAAGACTAGCATAGGAGGGTCACACATCGTGGAGATTCCAATTTTTTTCCTTAAGACTAGCATAGGAGGGTCACACATCGTGGAGATTCCATTTTTTTCCTTAAGACTAGCTTAGGAGATCACACATCGTGGAGATTCCATTTTTTTTCCTTAAGACTAGCTTAGGAGGGTCACACATCGTGGAGATTCCATTTTTTTTCCTTAAGACTAGCATAGGAGGGTCACACATCGTGGAGATTCCATTTTTTTCCTTAAGACTAGCATAGGAGGGTCACACATCGTGGAGATTCCATTTTTTTCCTTAAAGACTAGCATAGGAGGGTCACACATCGTGGAGATTCCATTTTTTTCCTTAAGACTAGCATAGGAGGGTCACACATCGTGGAGATTCCAATTTTTTTCCTTAAGACTAGCATAGGAGGGTCACACATCGTGGAGATTCCAATTTTTTTCCTTAAGACTAGCATAGGAGGGTCACACATCGTGGAGATTCCAATTTTTTTCCTTAAGACTAGCATAGGAGGGTCACACATCGTGGAGATTCCATTTTTTTCCCTTAAGACTAGCATAGGAGGGTCACACATCGTGGAGATTCCATTTTTTTTTTCCTTAAGACTAGCATAGGAGGGTCACACATCGTGGAGATTCCATTTTTTTCCCTTAAGACTAGCATAGGAGGGTCACACATCGTGGAGATTCCATTTTTTTTTCCTTAAGACTAGCATAGGAGGGTCACACATCGTGGAGATTCCATTTTTTTTCCTTAAGACTAGCATAGGAGGGTCACTCATCGTGGAGATTCCATTTTTTTTCCTTAAGACTAGCATAGGAGGGTCACACATCGTGGAGATTACAAATTTTTTCCTTAAGACTAGCATAGGAGGGTCACACATCGTGGAGATTCCATTTTTTTCCTTAAGACTAGCACAGAGGGTCATTCATTGTTGTGATTCCATTTTTATATGACTAGCATAGAGATTCACCCATTGTTGTGATTACATTTTTTTTTGTACTAGCATAGAGATTCACCCATTGTTGTGATTCCGTTTTTTTTATGACTAGCATAGACATTCACCCATTCTTGTTGTTCCATTTTTTTCAAAAGACTAGCATAGAGGTTCAACCATTGTTGTGATTACATATTTTTTTGTACTAGCATAGAGATTCACATTTTGTAGTGATTCCATTTCTTTTATGACTAGTATAAAGGTTCACCCATAGTTGTGAATCCATTTTATTACGTCCAGCATAGTGTCACCCATATTTGTGATCTCATTTTTTCCTGACTAGCCCAGAGGGTCACCTACTGTATAGTGGTGATTCCATTTTTTATTGGGTAGTACAGTTGTCATATATATCGTTACTTGTTTGGACGCATTACAACCGGACAGCCTAAGCTCACCCATTGTCGTGGCGCTGGTTTTCGAGTTAGGCTCCTGTTCAATTACTTGCAAGGTTTGCTACTCGGTGATAGTTCTTTCTTGAGACGCATTTTTACAGCCATTGTGCATTTTCCCCAGCTCCATCTTCATCCTTTCTTCCATGAGACTCTTGCGTAAGGCTAGAACGTCTTTCCCCTCCCTTGCGTAAGGCTAGAACGTCTTTCCCCTCCGTGTAATTTCTTGCACGGTCAACATCGTACCTTGTGCTGTTGAGTTCTTTCTTGTCGCTGTCTCCACAAAAACTTAGCAAGATGACTGCTGCCGAAATCAGTGCGTTTGTGGATTTGGCAGAAAGACAAGGCTATGAGGGAGAGGCCTTGCGAAGGTATGTGCGGGAACTCACGGATGAAGCCAATGCCCGGAGAAGAACGGAGCAAGAAAGGATGCAGTATGCGAGAGAAAGAGTGAGAGCGTATGAATTAAAGAAGCGGGAAATAGACGCTCGATTAGCCCAGCTCAGTAACTCGTTACCTCAACCTAATGGTGCCAACGACCAGCAGGACAACTGCAGAGAGAACCAGAGCATTGAAGGGTTCACCAAGGAACTCCCTACAGCGGAACTGAAGGCGACCATGTCCCAGCTCGGCAAGAAGTGTGGACTGGGGGCAGGGAGTGATCTCGCACGTGAGGGCTACAACTCAAGCTTGGGCCAAAAGCCAGTGAAGGGTGTACAGCGAGTGCCCCTCAGGTGCATGAAGGCTGCCAAGCCGGAGCCTAAAACTGTGAGGACGCAACCTGCAGGGGAAGACGACTGGCTAGGTACCATTGACCTGGGTGAGGTAGCTTGGCTAAGGGAGGAGGCCCAAGAGTCTCCCCCTTCCAGCAATGAGTTTAAGCCCCGTACCCGAGAGTGCTCCCCAGCTAAAGCAATGATGCTTTCCAACAGATCAGAGGTCTCAGAGGAGAACCAAGAGACCATCAGGAGCCAAGCACAGCTCAGCAGATTCCAGCTGATGGGTGAGATGGCAATAAACCACAGGGCACCCACCTACCTGAGCGAGGTGGAAATAAATAACCCCTCTAAGGCTGAGTTCCTGCTAGGGGATGAGGTGCCCCTTAAGATCACCCGAGGTTCTCACGACCCTGTTAAGGTCTCGTGCCGGAAAGTAGTTGTCCCCCATAATTCCCGCTTGTCGGTGCTACGAATGGCCCATGAGGGACTGGGAGGGCACTCTGGGGTGAAGCGCACAATCCAACTGCTGCAGCCCCATTTCTTCCGGCCGGGCTTGCAGAAGGTTGTTAAGGCTTCCGCAACCTCTTGCCATCCGTGTCAAGTCATCGGTAACTCTAAGAGAATAGTGCCAAGGGCCTCGCTCCAACTTATCCTATCCATAAGTGTTACAGAGATGACACAATTCTTTTATTGGTATGGCTTCCTAGCCACATTTCAGAAGGACGAAGGTTCCCACTTCATGGCAGAGGAGTCACGACCTCTGACCATACTCATAATTCATTTTTGGCTTCACCAGGTGCAAGCAGGAATTCCCAACTGTGGAGTTTACTTAAATGGCAGCATAAATTTCTTCCGGACATGGGAAAAACTCCAAACTCAAGAGAAAGAACTCTCAGGCATGGGCTCATCTCTTGAGCATCTTGGATCCTATTGTGCGGACCAAAAGTTCCCGCTGTCATTCCTAAAGGACCGTAATCCTCTAAACTACTTGACTGAGCTACGTAATGGGAATAAAGGGCTCATGAGGTGCGGCATAGACCTCCAGAACTACAACTGGAAGGTCAAGCGCCTGAAGAACTCGTATGAGAGAGATGTGTTCTCCCGGCATTAGTGCCCAATGCACAGTGCCATGTCCATAGCGTAGCCATAGTCAGTAGGTAAATTTAGTTTGTATGAAAAAATATTTATTGGCCTTGGTGTCTCCCCAGGTAGATAAACTTGAGGAGCCATCTTGGCATCATTATTTGTATGTAAGTCATTTTCATGTATTTATTTTATCCTTTTTCTTGCATATATGCCAATTTTCTTTAATTTTATGCCTACCACTGCACTAGGTCACTTAACTTTAACCATCTTTTACATTTTAATTTTCAATTTTGCATTTTTTAATTTTTTCAGTTGCTGCCTCACAGCCAGCATACTTATTTCTATGTGGCACTTAAAGTTAATTTACAGTCAAAATACCATAAAATGATGACCCTAGTTGCAGCTTAGATATTTATCCATTATCGTGGTGAGACTCACTGAGGGAGGAATCATTAAGGCTTGTGGCTTCAGACCTTGCTTGCAGAGTTCTTGTCCTGTTTTAGGACAAAATCTCTGCTAAAATGGGGGGCTGTTAGTAATGGCGGTCATTACGCCACCTTTTTTTCCAATAACAAAAGACCCCGCCAGCATGGGTCGAAATGCCACGAGTTTTGGGACCCTACCCAGAGTCTCACCCCCCTCCCACCATCCTATACCAGTCTACTCCCCCTGAGATCTCAATTTCAGCTACCTTCTACAAGTCACGTGAGAACATCGAGGTCCCAGGACGAGGGAAGCGAGCTGTGAAGGATGTAGGGACACGAGATCAAGCCTGACCAATAGGACAGCGGTCAGGCCAATCCCCCCTACCCCCCCCCCAATTGGGGGTCAAGTGGGGTTGATCTACCCAGGGAAAACTGGAGATCGCTCTTCGTAAGTCAGCATCCATAAGGAGAACATCTGCTCCTTCTTCACTCAACCTCCTTGAGGGAAACATCATCTCTCTTCACCCTCAAGACATCAGGGAGGCAGGACCTCTGTCTACATCTTTCCACAAGGGAAAGAAACCAGAGTCATTTTTACTAAAGGTAAGGTGTCTGATTTTGAGATTCTCAATATCCTTACCCAACCTGCCATCCCTTCATTATCACACCCCATTTTTTCCTTATCCTCTAAAGAAAATCCTACCCACTGAACCTTGTATCCTATCCCCCTATACCCAGACCACGTGTGCAGTTTAGTCCTAGTTTTAATACATTCACCCTGTGACAGTGTTGATTCCCATGTGTAACGTTTAAATCCCTAAGCTTTGCATTTTCATTTAATTTGCTTAAAGGTTTTAACCACACGACTTCATCGTGTTCCCAGCCGGTAGAAGTAAGTGTGCTGTTAATAATTCAATTTATTTCCCCCTTCCAGGGAACGTGATTGCTGTGCTGGCGTTTCATCCACGGCCAACCAAACTCCATTCGAAGCTCCTCGTGGCTCAAACTAAAATAGTTATCTGCTGTGCTCCCCTTTCATTTATTTCTATTTAAATATTATTGTAAATACATCTTTTTGTCAGTATTCCTTGTATCATTGCTGACTGGCGACCTTTACCATTATTATTTGTTTGTTATGGCCCTTGAGTCCCTTAAGCAAGGCCGGACTCGAACTAGTGGCCCGTAACATGATATACTACCGCTAGAGAGGTATGGGGTCCTCTGACTGGCCAGACAGTATTATATTGGATCCTTCTCTCTGGTTACGGTTCATTTTCCCATTGCCTACACATACACTGAAAAGTCTGGCTTATTCTTTACATATTCTCCTCTGTCCTAATACACCTGATAACACTGAGATTGCCAAATAAATCTCTTTCTCTCAAGGGGTTAACTACTGCAATGTAATTGTTCAGTGGCTACTTTCCTCTTGGTAAGGGTAGAAGAGACTCTATAGCTATGGTAAGCAGCTCTTCTAGGAGAAGGACACTCCAAAATCAAACCATTGTTCCATGGTCTTGGGAAGTGCCATAGTCTCTGTACCATGGCCTTCCACTGTCATGGGTTAGAGCTCTCTTGCTTAAGGGTACACTAGGGCACACTATTCTAGCTTATTTTTCTTCCTCTTGTTTTGTTAAAGTTTTCATAATTTATATAGGAAATATTCAAATTAATGTTGTTACTGTTCTTAAAATATTTTATTTTTCTTTGTTTCGTTTCCTCACTGGGCTATTTTTCCCGTTGGACCCCCTGGGCTTATAGCATCCTTCTTCTCCAACTAGGGTTGTAGCTTAGCAAATAATAATAATAATAATAATAATAATAATAATAATAATAATAATAATAATAATAATAATAATAGGACAGACAGTGTTTTCCCAGGACACAAGAACGAAATCAAAAGAAGTATAAGCATGGGATGGAGAGCTTTTGGTAAACAAAATGAGATTATGAATAGTAAAATAACACTTTCTCTAAAAAGAAAAGAGTTTAATGAGATGGTCCTACGAGTATGAACTTATCCTTACTAAAGCCTTAGAACATAAGCTAGTTACAACTCGAAAAGCTATGGAAAGAGTAATGATGGGAATAACACTACGAGACAGAAAAAGGCAACATGGATACAAGAGCAAACTAAAGTAGAGGATATTTTAACATGTAAGAAAATGAAATGGACATGGAGAGAATATATAATGCAAATGGCAGATGATATATGGACATTAAGAATGACAGAATGTGTCCCTAGAGATTGTAAAAGAAGTAGAGGAAGGAAGAGAAGACGATGGATCAATGAACTAAGGAAGTTAGTGTGTATGGATTGGCAGAGAAAGACCATTAACAGACTCAAGTGGAGGTGCAAGACTGAGGCCTATGTTTTGCAGTGGACTAGTAATGTATATACACACATGTATATATATATATATATATATATATGTATATATAATATATATATATATATATA